>NW_016818642.1:912605-1049919 GCF_001698545.2 Rhinopithecus bieti
TTCATACTCACACCCATTATGACCACCTTCCCTATGCGCTGAACTGGACAGCCAATGACGGGTAAGAGAGTATCATCTCTCACTAACCTAAGACAGGAGGGCCGTCATAAGCTACTGCCTAATCCCATGACGGGTACCAGTGATGAGATGTATTACTCCAACCTAAGACAGGCGCAGTTCCCGAGGGATAATCTTCTAGCCACTATTATATATAAAAAAGGGGGACCTGTCCGGAGCCATGAGGCCCGGAATTAGCCGACCTCTGTTGCTTGATCTCCGCAAAGCGGAAACAAGATGGCACATTTCCGGGTTCTTCATTACAAACCTTTCCCGCGTGCGCGCCAACTTTTTCACGCCCAGGAAGATATGCAGCCTACAGAGCAGGCGCGATCCCGCACCCAGGAAAATTACAAACCCACGGCGCATGCGCAATTGTAATTTGAGAAAACCCGGCCCCCCGTCACCGCCCTGGCCCAACCTCTTCCTCTGCCAGCCTATATAAGGCATTGCACTGCCACCATTAAATGAGACTTGATCAGACTATTTGTCTTGTCTCCATTTCTCGTGTTTTCTTGTCTCCTCCATTCCCACTCCCCCTTTCAGGGTCTGTTCGACTGTCCTGCAAGTCGGGACATGTGGTAACTGCACAAATGTGAAGTAGAATGAAGAATGAGGAAATGCCTGTTTTATTAGGTGATCTGAGGGTATCTGGTGACATTTCAGAGCCCTAGACTCTTCTTCTGTGTATGGTAGCATCTAGATTTCCACTTTGACAAAAGCAGTGGCTGCTTCTTTCATCACTGTTATGGACTGAATTGTGTCACCCAAAATTTCTATGTTGAGCCCTAATGTGATGGTATTTGGGGATGAGACCTTTGGGAAGTAATTAGGGTTAAATAGGGTCATAAGTGTAGGGCCCTAATTTAATGGGATTAGTGCCCTTATAAGAGCACAAATCAGCTCTCTCTTTCCATGCATTCACATAGAAAAGTCATGTGAGGACACAGTGAGAAGGTGGCCATTTGCAAGCCAGAAAGAGAGCCCTCACTAAAAACCAGCAATGATGGCACCTTGACCTTAGACTTGTAGCCTCCAGAACTGTGAAAAATAAATAAACGTCAATTGTTTGAGGCACCCAGTCTGGAATATTTTGGTATGGTAAGCAAAAGACTAATACAATAATCAATAAAGCAACGAAGTTTGATTTGCCATTTCTTCAAAATGCCCCCCTCAGGAATACTTAGACCTCGGTTCTATCCCTGGATCGTAGCTAACTCAAAATCATTGGATTAATAACTTCTCTGAGCTTCAGTTGCAGAATCCAGAGAAAGAGGACACTGAAGTAAACCATCTCAGAGGTTCTTTTGAACTTTTCTGGTCTATTTTTCCAAGAAGCAATTTCAGTGTTGGAAGGTTGGTAAATGTTGCCAAGCTCCCAAATAGCAACCACATCATCTCCATTACTAGAGACAGGTGGTCAGGAAACAGGCCTAGAAGACATTTTAAATACTTTTATACTACAAAGATTCTTTGTTGTTTGACAAGGTTGTTGGCAGTCCCTGAGATGGTATAGTCAAGAAAAGACCTGGCAGGAAAGAAGTGCCATTCAAACACCACTGATTTTTAAAATGTGAATTGCAGGCTTCTCCTCCCCTTTCCTTTATCAACTGCAATTGGGCTGTACTTTGCTCGAGTTTACAATAATGATACTTTTACACTCAGCACTGTACATTCTGAAGAGTGGCCCTGAAAGTACTTTACCATCTCATAGAGCAGAGTTCTTTCCTAGTAGGGTGTATTGCCAAGCCCTCTCTGCTTTGCCCCTCCTCCGTGGTTTGTTAACCAGCAGGAATGCTTTTTAAGGCAGTGAGGCTAGGGTGAAATCTCTATAGAAGCATATTTCCACTGACACAAAAAGCAAGGAGGATCCAGGGAAAGGAAAAAAAAGAAGAGAATTCCTATTGACTGAAGGTCTAAGGTGTGCCACATGCAATATTTGATATTTTCACCTGGGTTTATTCATTCTAATTTTATTCCATACAAATGACCACTCAAATACTCTATAAGAAAAGTTAACCTACTCCTATGAATTCCTCTGTGCCAGGCTTTTGCTGTTTTCACTTATTTTGACCCTGTAGCCTCTGTATATGAGACAAGTGAAACCACCGTTTTGGAAGGAGCTAATAAATTCATGGTGAACAAAATGGCAGCACTTTACAATCAGGAGTCAGGGAAGCCACTGTTCTAAGCTGTCTCCTCTCTCCTAGAAATGAGGAATAGGGAGGCATAGGAAGAGCACTGACTTTGAAGTTCAGAATTTCCAGGATAGAAAAGATACTGAATGCAAATTTTGATGCCATAAATTTGTACCGAGTCAATGCTAGTCTGTTTAACTCTGGATTTTCCCAAAGTTCACACATTATCGCTCACTCTGGAGCACTCTTAGATATCCCAGGATACTCAGATTTGTATGTGATTCAAACTCATTTATAGTTAAATATAAAGATGTTTCCTACATTTGTATGCAACTTCATAGTTTTCAAAGCATTTTCAAGTGTTCATCTCATTTTATTCACATAAATATGTGATGTTCATTGTCACGTTTTATACATAAGGAAAATGAAGTATATTATGAAAGTTAAATGATTTGGTCTAAATCAGCACCCATAAAATATTAATAGACAGCTCTGAGGGAACACACAGTTGTACACAAAAACTTCCAACTCAATAAAATTTTAAGTTTTAACATACATACAGAAAAGTCAAAAAAAATCACAAGTATACAGCTCATGGAATTTTCACAAAAAACTTTTAAAAACACAAACCAGTGCAGCCAATGCACTGATTAAGAAATAGAACATTAACAGCACTTCAGAAGCTTCCCTCATGCCCCTTTCATTTACCACTTAGAGGAATCAATACTAAGCAAATATGTAGGAAAAATGACTATGACTTATAACCTGAGATGATAAAGTTATTATTTATTGCAAAGTTATTTAATGTAGTGAAAAATTACAAACATTATAAATACCCAGTTCTTAAGGAATGGTTAAACAAATCATGGTATACTTATAGACTAGAATAATGTTCACATTTGGCCTCCAATTAAAATATGGAAAGTGAAGAGTGTAGTTCTCACTCTAACAAGAAGAAACCACATAAGCTACAAAGTCATAGTTTTTTAAAAACCTGTCAGAGATCTGAAAATAGAAAAAACTTAAATGAACCAGATTTCAGAAAATGATAGCGTTTTGTAGAAAAGAAGAGACACATAGCTGCTTTCATCCTTAGCACAGAGGTAGGAGGAAGAGGAAGCCATTTAAATGGGAATAAGGAGAAACAATCTGTATTTTTTAATAAATGTTTAATAGCTGCATATGAGCTATAAAGAAAAATTAAAGTCCTGAAGATGGCCAGCCACACAGTGAGTCCACACCTATCTACCACCTCTTTTCTACTAGCTTTCTCAAAGTGAGAGGTTTAGTACACTGACGGATGGAGGCAGGGCAGGAGACTGAGAAAAATCTCTCAAGGAACTTGCGGGAAGTTCCTCAAGTCCAAGTCTAGAGACAGAACTGAGAGAAGTCCTTCAAGTTGTTCCAGTAGGCAGTCCACACTCTCACCTAATACACTGAAGCTATCCTCCTAAAGCTAGGAACAAAGCAGAAGGAAAGAGAGAACTTACTAAGTTCAGAAAGCCAAGAAAACAAACTCTCTGTGACCCAAAAATCTAGCATCCCGGCAGGAATGCAAAGAAATCAATCACAGTTTGATTGAATCTGGTGACTATCTTCTGAAACAGAGACAAAATCTCAAGAATCTCACAGATTACTCAGATCTCGTAACCTGCTAATGGAAAAGTCCTAATCCCTTCCTCAAAACATTTGAAGTAGATGGGGAACAGAATCTAGCATTGCAACGAAACCCAGCACCACTTGCACAACTACTGAGTAGCTTCCCTTACTAGCATCTGATAGATCTTATACCAGATCCCATACCAAAGACCTGACAGAAGAAGGAATATGTCCTTTTTTAAGGGTAAAAGTTATTTAATTCAGTCTCCACTCTTTTTTTGGCGGGGGGGAGGGCACACAATCTCAGCATACAATTAAAGGTTAGAAGATATGTAAAGGGGATCCAAGCTTAAGAGAAGAAATATTCAATAAAGGCAGGTCCCCAAATAATTCAAACTTGGAAGTACAAGAAAAGAACTTTGTTATTTTTTTTTTTAATTTTATTTTTAACTTTTATGTTTGGGGGTCCATGTGTTTGTTACATAGGTAAACATGTGTCATGGCAGTTTGTTGTACATATTATTTCTTCACCCAGGTATTAAGCCCAGTACCCAATAGTTATCTTTTTAGCGCCTCTCCCCTCCTCCCACCCTTCACCCTCGAGTAGACCCCAGTGTCTGTTGTTTCTGTCTTTGTGTTCATAAGTTCTTATCATTGAGCTCCTACTTATAAGTGAGAACATGTGGTATTTAGTTTTCTGTTCCTGCATTAGTTTGCTAAGAATAATAGCCTCCAGCTTCATCCACGTTCCTGCAAAAGATATGATCTCATTCTTTTTTATGGCTACATAGTATTCCATGGTGATATGTACCACACTTTCTTTATCCAACTTTTCATTGATGGGCATTTAGGTTGATTCCATTTCTTTGCTATTGTGAATAGTGCTGCAATAGGCATTTGCAAGCATGTGTCTTCATGATAGAATCATTTATCTTCCTCTGGGTGTATACCCAGTAATGGGATTGCTGGATCAAATGGTGGTTCTGCTTTTAGCTCTCTGAAGAATTTCCATGCTGTTTGTATAAGCGTTCCGTTTTCTCTACAACCTCACCAGCATCTATTATTTTTTGACTTTTTAATAACAGCCATTCTGACTGGTGTGAGATGGTATCTCATTATGGTTTTAATTTGCATTTCTCTAATGATCAGTGATAGAGCTTTTTTCATATGCTTGTTGGCCGCATGTATGTCTTCTGAGAATTGTCTGTTCTTGTGCTTTGTACATTTTTTTCCCCTTTGTATACTTTTTAATGGGGTTTTTTTCTCTTGTAAATCTGTTTAAGTTCATCATAGAAGCTGGATATTAGACCTTTGTCAGATGCATAGTTTACAGATATTTTCCCCTATTCTGTAGGTTGTCTGCTTTTTCTGTTGATAGTTTCTTTTGCTATGGAGAAGCTCTTAAGTTTCATTATAATCCACTTGTCAATTTTTGCTTTTGTTGTGATTGCTTTTGGTGTTTTTGCGATGAATCTTTGCCTGTTCCTATGTCCAGGATGGTATTGCCTAGGCTGTCTTCCAGGGTTTTATAGTTTTGGATTTCTTACGTTTTAATCTATCTTGAGTTGATTTTGTATATGGTGTAAAGAAGGGGTCCAGCTTCAATCTTCTGCATATGGTTAGCCAGTTGTCCCAGCTATCTATCATTTATAGACCAGGGAGTCTTTTCCCCATTGCTTGTTCTTGGTCAACTTTGTGAAAGATCAGATGGCTGTAGGTGTGCAGCTTTATTTCTGGGCTCTCAATTCTGTTCCATTGGTCTATGTGTATATTTTTGTACCAGTACCATACTGTTTTGGTTACTGTAGTCTTCTAGTATAGTTTGAAGTCAGGTAACATGATGCCCGCAGTTTTGTCCTTTTTGCTCAGGATTGCCTTGGCTATTCAGGCTCTTTTTTGGTTCCATATTAATTTTAAAATAGCTTTTTCTAAGTCTGTGGAGAATGTCAGTGGTAGTTTGATAAGAATAGTATTGAATCTAAGTTGCTTTGGGCAGTATAGCCATTTTAATGACATTAATTCTTCCTATCCATCAGCAGGGGATGTTTTTCCATTTGTTCGTCTTCTCCAATTTCTTTGAGCAGTGTTTTGTAATTCTTATGGTAGAGATCTTTTATCTCCCTGGTTAGCTGTATTCCTAGGTATTTTATTCTTTTTGTGGCAATTGTGAATGGGATTGCCTTTCTGATTTAGCTCTTGGTTTGACTGTTATTGGTGTATAGGAATGCTAGGGATATTTGTACATTGATTTTGTATCCTGCAACTTTACTGAAGTTTTTTAATCAGCTGAAGGAGCTTTTGGGCCAAGACGATGGAGTTTTCTAGATATGGAATCACATAATCTGCAAACAGAGATAGTTCGACTTACTCTCTTCCTATTTGGATGCCCTTTACTTTTTTCTCTTGCCTGATTGCTCTGGCTAGGACTTCCAATACTATGTTGAATAGAAGTGGTGAGAGAGGGCAACTTTGTGCCAGTTTTCAAGAAGAATGCTTCCAACTTTTGCCCATTCAGTATAATGTTGGCTGTGGGTTTGCCCTAGATGGCTATTATTTTGAGGTATGTTCCTTCAATACCTAGTTTATTGAGAGATTTTGAAGGGAGTTGTAATAAAGACTTGTGGGAAAAATGCATTCCAAGATGGGAATTTCAGAAGGGAAATTAAGATTATAAAAGCAACCAATGAAAATTTCCAAAATGAAAAAGTATAAAACCAAAATGAAAACTTATTCTAAGAGTGAAATAGCAGATAGAACACAGGAGAGGAATCAGTGCACTTAAATATAGATCAATAAAAAGTATCCAAATTGAAATTCTGCGGGAAAAAATAGTAGAAAAATAGGCCAAGCATCTGAGAACTGTCAGAGAATATCAAGCCATCTAACTAACATAAGGATAACTGATAAATATGTAGAAGATGACAGAGGATTTACAAAGAATATGGAACAAAAACTCATTTCACGATTCTGAAACTCCCCATCACATCTAGGACATATAAAAAAATTGTGAATGGAGGATTGAAACAGAGGAAGATGGAAGAAAGAGTTATTTGGGATACTGTGTTTTTGGGAGAGGACGATACTGTGGGGCCCACATTGTCTCCCAGTCTGTGAGAGGTGGATACAAGAGAGTGTTGCATCCTAACTCTACGCCTCATGGAAAAGGCTTCAACAAAACCACACAGAGAATTTTTTTAAAGAGGTAATTTGGTGGGCTGTATTCCTGCTACCCGCAGCCAAAGGCAGGGTGTAAGGGATGCCCGCCCCTACCTCAAGAGAAATGGGCTTTGTAATTTGGAATACAGAATGAGCTGTTCCTAACAACTGGCTGGAAATTCCAAAGGACCAACAATGGGGGGGCTGAGCTGCTTTGCTGGGGGTGAAGAGGCTGGCTGGGCATCCTGTATTTCCAGGGTGAATAACAGTAGGGTGCTCCTGGAAGAGGGGCAAAGAGTTTTTCATCATAATTGCTATAGCAACATTAAATAGTTGTTATTAGCTCAGAATATTCCATGAAGAGTTGCCTTATTTTAAAGCAGGTGAACTCTGTGCCTGTCCAATTTGGAGTGTGGGTGTATATCATTTAGAAGAATTGGCTGTCATTTCTAGTGGACTCCCTTGGGTTGTGTCAGACAAACTGAGCTGTCTATAAGTGGTTCTTAGGAAAGCCACCAGACAAAATCAGCTTAGGCATCAAAGGAGAGTAATAATCATCTTTTAGATTCATTTTTTCAGCAAATATATATTGGGGCCCTGCTATCTCTGATGTAAAATGCTGAATATTTTGGGGGCACAGGGGCATCGATATTGTTCTCAATGAGCAAAATAATACATGATCAAATGTGATTAGTATCACAAAGTAAATATCATGTTCTCCAGATATTTAGGAAAACAAAAGACTATTCAGAGACTATTTTAGAAGTGTGGTAATTGCTTGGGGGATAGGATGGGGAACATGGAGGAAAATCAGGAAAACTCTTAATAGAAGAGTTGATATTTGTTCTAAATTAGAAGAATGATAGATGTGTAAGAATGCAGTGGATTGGGGAAAGGTATTGCTAGCAAAGGGCAGAGGGAGGCAATCAAGTGTCTTGGAGATAGAGTGAACTGTGGTATCAAATTTCAAATCCCTACACCACTACTTTATGCTGTATAACCTGGACAAAATATCTTACTCCTCTAATCTCAACTTATCATTGGTAACATGGGACTAATAGCTCCAATTCTCAAGCTTGGCACATAAGCACCTAGTAATACTAGTTGTGATTGCTGTTAGTCCTGAATAAAGTCATAGATGTTGGGATATGCAGGGGTATATAGAAGGGATCATAAATAATGACAACTAGCAGAGGAACAAAGGAAATGAACAAACCAGTTGTATCCAGACCATGGAGCATGCTAAAGGCATGGCAAAAATAAAGAATCTGAAGTCTTACTCCTTAGGCAATGGAGGCATTTGGAGAGTTTTCAGCAGGATCAGAGCTGTGCTTCAAAAGAACTAATCAGAACTGTGCTTCAAAAGAACTAATCTGTAACTTTTTAAATTTTGTGCAGAAGAGTTTAGCTGCTTTCTGTCTAAAACCAGAATCCAAACTCATATTCTTACAAGGCCAAGGCAGATAACAAAAACCAGTACGGTAACACTCCAACCAAAAGAGAGTAACTCCTACTTAGCACCCAAGTTTCCATGTGAGAACACCAGGATATGCATCAGATTGTTCTGATTTTTCAAGAAAAATGTGGAGCCTTAGATGACAGCTCCTAATTTTATGTACTGCGTACTTGTTTGTAAATATCATTAATGAATCAAAGATATGGATGGGGGTGATCAGGCTGGCAGCCACCTCTCTGAGACTGCTGGCCTGGCACCTCCACATATCTGAAAAAGATCTTTGATTTACCTTTGCACAGTCAAGTTACAGGAGAGGGCTTTCTTTGTTGTTTTAGTAGTTGGTGTTTCCTCAGAACAAGGAAGAAACCTGCCCTCAAAGGTGAATTCAAGTCTACACCTCCAGAGATACAGAAAAATTGCTGACACCTTCAGAATGGAAGTCCCCCCCAGCGCCCCCCCACCGCCCACTTCTAGCCATCATTTGAAAATAACATTGGGCTTTAGGCTTAATCAGAAAATTCCATTGTAAATGTCAACATTTCTTTCTCTGATAGTTTTATGGCCTGGAATAGCCAGATTTCAGGCCATGATATGGAGTTTTTGGCCAGAATATGGATTTGTTTATTATTATTATTTGACTCCATAGGATTATTTTTTGGAAGTTTTTGAGAAAGGGTAATCCTAGAATGACTTCAAAATTCATCAGGACTTCAGAACATCGTCATCTGTTATCACAGTTTTGTCTCCCTTACCCCCAAGATGTATAGAACAGAGGTAGCATCACTGATGCCAAGCCCTTTATACGCACTAATGACAATCCCCACAGTTACCCTGAAGAAAGCATTATTTTAAGTCCCATTTTAAAGATGAACAAACAGTGGCCCAAACAAATTAACTAGTTAAGTGTTCAAATGGGATTCCAGAATTAAAACCCTTTCTACTACCCCATGATATGTCACTTATAGAAGACACACATGTAACAGGGCATTAAAGTGGAAATGTCCCTGAAGCCAGAGAATTTAAGAGTGATTACATTCCAAAATGAGGTGTACCAAGGTACAAGTTTTTTTAAAAGGTATGATAGATTATATTATTGTTCACAAATATTTACTGGTTCATCCTGGGATGAGAGGGAAATATACTCAGCCTCATTGACATTAGATTGTCCATGTAGTTTGCTCTGGTCAACAAAATGTAGGCAGAAGAATCCAGACAGCAGCCTTAAAAATCAGTAAGTGCTTTGCCATACTCATTTTTACCCTATGTCACAATAACTAACGTTTCAGAGAGAGACTGCACTGTCAGCCCGAGTTTTGGGGTAGAGACATTGAGGAGCAAAACACGGCTGACCCTTAAAAATACGTAGTGTGAGAAATAAGGCTTTTTGTCATAAGCCAGTGAAAAATGGGGATCATTTGTTATTGCAGCACAAACTACCCTACCCTGACTGATATGGAAGATAATAAAAAACCTGTCAAACAATTCAAGCTTTTCGTCTACATCAAGGGTACAAATAGTCAAAATTGAAGATTAAAACAGCATTTGTGGAGAGGATTTTTACAAAGGACAGTTGGTGTGCTATGAGTTTTTCCTTCATGAAGAAAGGGTACCTGCCCTTTATCTTAAACCTCCTGAGAAGGGCTTCAACAGAACCACTCAGCTGACTAATGTGTTACTCACACTGAAGAATCTAAAAATCAAGAGATGGGTTATCCAACTGCCCTAATGGTGGGAGCACAGGAAGGGTGGCAACTATGTGGATATCATCCTGCAACTCCCAAAGACACTAAGGTAAAGCATGCAAAATGTGTCAGGATCAGAGATGGCTAGTATAAAGATAACTAATATCTCACAAAGTGAATGTTTCTTCACAGCAAGAAGCTGAGGGTAAAATACTGTTCCATGGGCTGAAGAGGCAGTTGTAAGGAATGAGCTAGAATAAAGGTCATCTCCTGTACCAGGGAGACTACCAGTGAGGAAACCTTAGAAATATAGATTCCTGAAGAACCTACAAAGTACCTCTTAAGCAAAAGAATCCTCTTTTAAAACTTACCAGAACCAAATAATGACATCAGTTCACAACCGTCTTGACTAAGTGAAAACTTTCCTGTTCTCATCTCTCTCCACACTTCCTAGTCCCATCCACTAATCCTGGAGAGATTAGAAGTGTTGTTTAGCATGATGGGGGAGGGAAGAAGCAGAACCTGAAAGCAGGATAAGGGAAAAGAGGCTGTCTCCTTCTCCCACAAGAAGTGGGTGTCCTGCTGCAAGGTCTCCCAAAGACAGAGGGAAAGTTTTACCTTTAAATCAAGTTAGAAATTTGGATTACATGGAGCTAGGAATTTTCATATCTGGCTAAAACTATTGGTAATACCTAAAGTATCTAGAAAATTTGTGGGGTTGCCTGAGTTTGTATCCACAGAAGGAAAAGAAATAAACCAAGAGAAGTGAGTTAAATGGACTTTGGGAGATAACAAAGCTGCTTGATCACATCCCACAAGCAACACTTGTTCAAGACATGGGTTGGGTCAACTATATTGTGATAACTGGATGTTATAAATGAAATCCTACAAATTCAAGATGGGGACAGATCCATATTTTGAAACAAAGGCTATATGTTCCCATTTCTACATGGAAGAGAGAAATAGAAGTCTTAATCTTGCTGGGAATCACACTTTCATTTCCTCAGAAGCACAAAGATGTGAGCAATAGTGAAAATAGAAAGAATTAACCAAGGGAAAATGAAACTCTGATCTGAATTTGCTATGTAGATATGTGAACAGAAGTCATTATAGACTTCATCTTACTTCTTTTGAGGAATATATTAGTCCATTTTCACACTGCTAAAAAGAAATACTAGAGACTGTATAATCTATAAGCAAAGAAGGTTTCATTGACTCACAGTTCCACATGGCTGGGGAGGCATCAAGAAACTTACAATCAGGGCAGAAGGCAAAGGGGAAGCAGTCACCTTCTTCAGTAGGTGGCAGGAGGGAAGGAGTGCAGGCAGGAGAAATGTCAGATGCTTATAAAACCATCAGATCTCATGAGAACTCACTATCAAAAGAATAGCATGGGGTAAACCACCCCCATGATCCAATCACTTCCCTCTCTCAATACATGAGGACAATTCCAGATGAGATTTGGGTGGAGACAGAGAGCTAAACCATATCAAGGAAATTTAGAACTAAAATTCTATCATGTCTCAAGATTCTTAAGGTCACATATCATATTAAATGCAGACACACAGAGACACATAGACACACACAATCTCAGCTTCATGTATGTGGAAGACATCTTGTTGGAGACAGACTGTCTAGGATTCAGGCTCAGGCCCCACCCCCAACTTGAGGGATCTAGGAACCCACCAACAGTTAGCTGCTTCATTCTGACTATTTATCTTAAGAATTTGACCTTCAACCATCTATGATGAATGCAGCTCAGGCTGAAAGGCAGGACCCAGCTGAGGCATTTATTCCCAGAGAGAAACTCTAATGTTGCAGCCCAGCGGTCTTGGAAAGCAGGCCTTGGGCTATCTCAGTAACCATACAACTTAGAAGGGAGGACAGGATATGTGATGGCTGATCCCCTGGGAGACACGCACAGACCACACATGTTCCATCAGCCCCTTCTGTGTAACCCTGTTTAGCTTTCCCTCCATAATACCCCTGGTAATCACTTTTTTCCACCTAGGATGGTGAGAAGGAATTATAATTGAAAAATGAGGTTGTAATATGCTCTGAGGTCACTAAAAGTACATTTGCTACAGGTCAGCTCCAGCCACAACACAAGGGGCCATGAGTACCACAGATGGTGCTACAACTACTTGGTTTCAAGCCTGAAAAAATATCATCTGATTCTGTTGCTCTGCTTTTGGAATTGCAGGAAGGGTCACTCAGTGAATGCCTGGAATCTTTAAACCAACTGAAGTAAAATCACATCTTGATCCATTAGTGTCCTGGGAATTAGAAATGCTTTATCTCCCATGTGTCAGACAATGAGGAACCAGACACATGGAGAATGAAAGACTTCCATCCCTGACCGTCCACTTAACTATTAGTCAACACTCATTTATTCAGCATATACTAGTGCCAGTCAGTGTGATGAATGCAAAGATAAAGACAACATACCCCCAATGAGCTCATAGTCTAGTAGAAAAAAATAAAACAAATCCCAAAAAATTACCGTGCAAGGGAGAACATGTTCTACATCTTTAGAGAAGGATAGATTGTGAGGTTTTCAAAGATAAATGGATTGTTGATCCACAGATATAAAAGAAAGTATTCCAGGCAGAGGGAACAATTCTGGTGGAGATGGAAAAGCACAGGATTTGTGCAGAGGACAGTCTGTAGCCCCGTGTGTGGAGCTAGGGTTGCAAGGGAAAGATCGAGTTCCCCTAAAAGCAGACCAGAGACAAGAATTTAGGCTCATGTAGCTTATTTTGGAGTTATTCCAGGAAACTAGTAGAGGAAGTAGCGAAATCACCCAGAGAAAGAAGGTAAAGTCAATGAAGGGTGTGTTAATGGGTGGGTTACCACTGTGGGTAAGAGGAACACACTCCCACTGGAGACCTACTGAAAGACTGCATGAAACACAATTCAGAATTGCCCTCCCAAGGGACAAGGAAGCTGGGGTTGTTACCCACCAACTCCCATCTGTCTTTGGTTGAGGGTTGCTGCTTCCTGGGGCGTAATTCCAATGCACTTTCAGCTGAGCCTGCACCTTCAGCTAGAGGAAGCCATCAAGCAAAGAGGCACAGGCACTTGAGGCAGGAAGTCCTTTAGGTGTACAAACAACTGTCTACTGAAGCTGCAGGTGACTCTCAGAGACAAGCCATGAACAGCATCTGCTACAGGGGGAAAAACTAAAATACCAGATTATGAGATGATATCAAAGACCTTGCATTTCCTTCATTTGAATTCAAATCAGTAGATATTTGAGTCCTAGGCACCCCGAAAGTAAAAATGTGAATTAAATATGTTTTTTCCTTCAAGAGGCATCTAGTCCTTGAGTAAAGAGCCTGGACTTGATTGTCTAGTGAGTGACCACTAAAGATTTACGAGGAGGTGAGGAGGCTGATCAGACCTAGTCTCATAGTGGTGAGTGCCCCAAACTGGCAGAAACAGATATTTGAGATTGGAAGGTATCAAGAAACTCAACTGAGTTATTGAATTTTGGTAAAGGTCAGAGCTAGAGTGGGTGACAACGGAATGGAAAGACATGGGATGTGAGTGTGTGTGTGAGTGTGTGTGTGTGTGTGTGTGTGTGTGTGTGTGTCTGTGTGCACGTGACATGGAGACTTAAGGAAAACTGACAGAATAAGTGAAACTGGAAAAATGTGACTGATGATTGGCTATAAATGATGAAAGATGAAGGAGGATGGAGAAAATTCAGATTTTTAGTCTTGGAGAAATGCTGGTAGCATAAACAAAAAAGAAATTAGAAGAAGGTAATATATGGGGAAAAGTAAAAGTTTTCCTATTTGAACATGAACCCACAGTACAACTCTCTCCCTTTTCTCTCTCAGCATTCGAGGCACTTCCCCTAGGTCTGGGCTGTGTGCTGCTAGCAGTTTACAAACCATTATAACCACTTCCAGGTCTTTCCAGGTACTCTGGGCCCAGAGAAACAAAGCTGAGGGTTTAAACCAATCTATTATTATCAGCTCACAATAAACTCCAGTCTGTTTTGGTTTTGTTTTGTTTTTACCAGGGTGGGCTTTCAAGCACAAGTCTGTTACCACCAGTGAGGCCAATCTGGTCTGGGCAGAACATAAGCCTTCTTCCCAAGCAGAGGTTAATGCGAAAGCAAGAAAGAACACCTGGCTTTAATGACCCTGGAAGCTGGGAGCATTCCTTCCAAAATGGTACCACAGGCTGCTCCCACATGTGCATCTGTCAATATAAAAATATCCTCAATCCTTGTCAGAACATTTATAGCATTCCTTGCTTCTATTTGAACCGCAAATGCAGCTGAAAAAATTGCGTGGTTTCTCCCCCACCTCTCCTATCTCTAGTTTCATGTTTTTTAATTATTTGTTAATGAGAAGTAAAAGGAGAGGTGGAGAACTACCCACTCAAGGCATGTTTCAGAAACTCCACTCAGTCACCAACGGTTTTAAGGGGTATGGATTCATAGCTATTGTGCTTTTCAACTTTTTTCTCCAGCAGGGAGATGTATCCAGGAGATTACACCCCAGCAGTAGGATCTCCTTGAAAGCCAAAAGCACAGTGCAGAGCACTGGAACACCTAGGATTCCCACCATGGGGGAGCCTAATACTTAGGCCCTAAGGCCACAAGAACATAAACCGTTGATTGCTTAGAAATTGGGAGTGAAGAGGCTATACGGGTGAATGAGTGAATCTCCAACCACCAGACAGTGGGTGAAGGGAGTTAGAGTTAGCCTGAGGGAATACCTATGAGTTGAAAGGACTCCCTCCAGGTGCCAAAGGGATATTGAATCTTACTTTGGGCTCCCTATCCTAGAGCCAACAGACTGAAGTCAGCATCCATCTGTACTTCCTCCACAGCCAGCTCACATTCCTGTTGGTAGACCTGTGATCAGAGCTAAGAGTGCCACCTATAGACACTTTAGTGCTAAATATTTACCAGAAACATCTAAAGAAAGCCATTAGCAATCAATTGTACAAGATCCTAGGAGATTTTCAAATGTCATTGGAAAAGAAGGGGGGGGGTGTGTGTGTGTGTGTTGGGAAAGGGGATGGGTGATAGAGCAACAAAAATTTAAAATGATGAATATTCTGGACACAAGGGTAAATGGGAGGCTTCTGGAGGCATAAACAGACATAACGAATTCAAAAGGGAGCTCTGGGAGTGAGGACACATTCATCCCTAACCTCCTCTTTCTGTCTCTATCACACACTCACATGCACACACACACACACACTGAACATAAGCTGCTAGCCAGACTCCCTTTCCCCATTTTCTGCCAACGTTTCAGATACTTCCTTGAAGTCTATTCTCAGAGCTCCTGACAATTTGTGGTGTGTAGTGACAGAACTGTTACTTTCACATTTCTTGCTGTTTTATTGAGACTACCTGTGGCGGAGAAAAGTGACATGGTGGCTGGTCCCCTCCCTGGCTCACTGCTGGCCAGCATTGCCCTTCCTACTTCCAGCCTGCCCTGAATATTCCCATCTCTGCACGGTAGTAACTACTGAGTTTCTCAAGATTTGGAGGATATGAAATTTACTCGTCCTAGAAGAGAACTGGACACTGTAAACCACAAAAAGTGGAGGCAAGTCTCAATCAATTTTGAGGTTTATTTTGCCAAGATTAAAGACACTCCTGGTGGGGGGGTGGAATAAATCGCAAGAGCATGTGTGATCTGTGCCTGTGCGCCTTTTCCAAAGAGGGTTTTGAGGACTTCTGAATTTAAAGAGGAGAGAGGGAAGTAGGGGAGGAGGGAAAAAAAAGGGAGGGTAGACTTTGAGGCAACTGGTTGTATTCTTATAAGGCTTTGATTAGCACTCACTGAATTCACATTTTACATATGAAACAAAGGAGTAGGGGAACAGTCAATTATGCATTCGTCTTGTGCTCAGTAGATCTACATTTTACGTAAGATAAAGTAAACACAGAGTAAAAGAAGTCAATTATGCATTTGCCTGGGGTGGGACGAAGGATGATTTCTAGTCTTGTTTTTGTCTAGTTATCTGTGAAGATAAGATATTAATTTACATTATCAGGGTTAGATTCAACAGAACTCTATTTTAGGGTGAGGTTATAGGGGGCATGTGTATTCTGAAAGATCTGGGGTCCAACAGGAATTTTTGCTTGTGAGCAATTTGTGAGGGAGGCCACCTGGGGAGATCTGTGGCCTTCTATGTTGCAGCTATCTAGAAACAAAAGGAAGGCAATTGTTTGTTTGTTAGTTACACATGACTCAGTTACCAAGCTTAAGCCTCCCTTTAGCATAGGGAATTTGGGATCCTGAGATTCTGTTTTTCTTTCGCAACACCAAACCTTAACACATTGGGGTTTTACTATGTGTTTTGTCTTCCAGGTATTTTAAACAGTCAACATTTAACCCAAAGGAATACATCTTTAATGGTAAAATTTTGAACTGTGATATGGTTTGGCCCTGTGTCCCTACCCAAATCCCATGTTGAGGTGTGATCATGAGTGTTGGAGGTGGGTCCTAGTGGAAGGTGATTGGATCATGGGGGGTGGTTTCTACTGGTTCAGCACCATCCCCCTAATGCTGTCTCGTGATACAGTTCTCAGGAGATCTGCTTGTTTAAAAGTACATAGCACCTCCTCCTTCTCTTTTCCTCCTGCTCCAGCCATGTAGGACATGCGTCCTTCCTCTTTGCCTTCTGCCATGATAGTAAGTTTCCTGAGGACTCCCAGCCGTGCCTCCTGTACAGCCTGGGAACTGTGAGTCAATTAAACCTCTTTTCTTTACAAATTACTCCGTCTTAGGTAGTTCTTTATAGCAATGCAAGAACTAATACAGACTGGATATAGAAGTTATTTCTATATCCACTGCATTTCCATATGCAATGGATCCTCCTCTGCATTCTCAAATTACATCAAATAAAATTTGCCTATACATGTTTACTTTTATCACAAATACTAAAATTAACACTTTGCCCTTTTGTATGGTATAATGGTAGACAGAACCCAGTATGAAGCTCAGCTTTACCCTCTTCCAGGCTATGGCAAATCATTGAACTGATTTGAGCCTCAGTTTCCAAGTCTGTAAAATGAGGGGGAAAAAAAAAACTCCCACCAGAGTGAATTATAGATCTAAATGTTTTAATGTCCTTAAAATAAATGCAATGGCTTACACATAGTGGGTGCTCCATAAATGTTAGTTCTCTTCCCTTGATTCTTCTTTTTCCAGGTGCAATAAGCACAACGATCAGATATTTCTGAGCCAGCTTATTTACTTGCTATCACTCCATTGTAGGTTGTCTTTTCCAATGTACCCCCAGGTTATTTTCACCTACTAATAGAAAGTCATTACATTAACTAAATACTTTCTTATGCTTGTCAATGACATCTTACTTTAAATCCAAGCTCTCCCTACTTCACAGAGCTTCCAGTAAAACAGATGAGAGGAAATCATAGTCCTCTGATCACAGGGCCACCATTTCAGTGGGTACCAGCTATTCTTAATGAAAATAGTACCAAGACAATGCACAGAAGGAAAATCATTTATGAGAAACTCTAAAATGTACAAGAGGTATTAAGGGGAAAGTGAGTTATAATCATGCTGTTAGATTCTTTTTCCATTGTATTTCTCTTGAGAGTGGAGTTCATTTTCCTGGCTCCCAATACAATGACACCATATTAGACACATATTTTTAGAAAAGGTATATTATTGTTGACCTAGTATATGTGCTCTTAATCATCCAAGTAATGCCTGGGTGATGGGCCTAACACAACAGGGAGGCAATGGCTAGACAAAGAGCTATTCCCTGAAAAGTGCAAGAAAATAATCAAACAAGGAGATTATCCAAAGTCCCACCGCTGTGCACAATACTTATCTTCTTGAGTCAGGAAGAAGGGGACAGTCTTCAGTTTATTTCTTACTGAACTGATCCTTTGTTTCCCTCCCCCTACTCACTACAGAATCTAAATTAGAGTGATTTCCTCCCCCAGAAAAGTCAGGCCATCCATCCTGACATATGCAGATTTGAAGATGATGTGGGAGAGGAAAGAAAGGGCGAGGAAATTTATGTTCTACCCTCAGAAGCTGACTCACAGACCAAGCAGGTAGCATCAAGGTGAGGGTAAAGGAAACATCATTCTTACCATCTCCTAATTCAGAGCCGAGGCTCATTTTCACCGATCACACAAGTGTGACTGAAAACAAAGCATAACCCTCACTGCTTTCTGTAAAGACCTTTACCTTCAGCCTTTCAACATGGGCAGCTGTGGTCAGGAGATGAGGGCGGAACTGCTAAAGCTGATTCAAAGGAGAGAATTGATTAAAAAACAAAATCACTGCTTGAAGTAGTGATGTATTGCCATCATAGCCATGAGCCTGAAATGTTGTGGCAACCAATACAAGGCACCACCAACTTACTTACTCTGAGTATCTCCAGATATGGTCAGTGGGACGCTGCCACGGGGAAGGAAATGTTTTATAAGTGGTCCAGGTAACCTGTGATTCACAGAAAGTTTGAGACTGAAATTAAACCACTTTGAGGTTAGCAAGGACCTTATAGGCACACAATTAGTCCCAAGCTATGTTCCTAATACTAATTTGCTGAGAACTGAGCATGTATTTCCCTATGGAAACAGGATTACTGTGATGGTTAGTACCGCATCCATCCTCATAATTCACACTGTCTCGAGAAGCAGGAGCAGCAGCAGGACTCCATCATTCCCTAACTGGGTGCTATAATCTGAATGTTTGTGTCCCCCCAAAATGCATACGTTAAAACTGAATCACCAGCAATAGTATTAAGAGGTGGGGGCTTTGGCAGGTGATTAGGCTGGGAGGGCAGGGCCCTCATGAATGGGATTTATGTCCTTATAAAAGAGGCTGGAGGTAGCTAGTTCACCCCTTCTGCCATGTGAGGACACATAGAAGGCACCAAATATGAAAAACAGGCCTTTACCTGACACTGAATCTGCTGGTGCCTTTATCTTTGGCTTCCCAGTCTCCAGAACTGTGAGCAATACATTTCTGTTGATTATAAATTACCCAGTCTAAAATATTTTGCTTAACAGCCCAAACAGACTAAGACACTGGGATATTCTGTAACATAGGCATAAGCCATAATGCACCAGATGCCACAGTCACAGGATACACACAGTGTGTCTTCCTGGTGTCAGTTGTTCTTAATAAGTCATTTTAAACATAACTTGTATATGAGTGTATGGAATGGAAAGCTAAATTCACATGAATCTTTAAAATAAAACCCAGATGTGTACAGAAACTAAATGGCAGTTAACCCTGTGATCACTTCACATAAATTTGCATTGTTTGAGTTGCCTTTTTCCAACAACTGTGACTACATTTGAAGGGAAAATTTGTTTTTTAAATCAATAAAGCATAGATGCTCTAAGAAATCTGTCACTGGGTAAATTCAGTCTGTGTCCCCAGACACAGTTGATTCACTGACTCTCCTCCCACACAGAGGTCTTTCCATGGCAAACCTGGGAAATATTGAGATAAAAGTATCTCTGGACTGGACCCAAGATTCAGAAGCACTGCGTTCAAGCCCCAGCTTCACCAAAATACCATGTGAGACTGAATTTACTATGTCTATTGATTGTTCATTCATCTAATAAACATTTATTAACCGTTTACTTTGTGCTAGATCCTGTGAGATAGGGATGTTTCTTATTTGTAAAATGAGGATAGTAATACTAGCATACAGAATTAAGGTCAAATAAGATACTAAACAAAATCATGTAATAACTATGGTTCTGTACAAATATAGGATACTTTCAGACTTTAGGCTTGTTACTGATTAAAAAGAATTTTCTGTGTTAACCTTTGAACCTAATCATTATTTATAGGATTGCTTCCATGCAGGACACACTATGTTAGAGCACCGGGAAACACATCTGCTTCTCCTAGTCTCTTCCTCTAGCCACTCTGCCTCATCTCCTACAGAACCTATGATGTTGGCCAGCCAAGGATAAAATGAAGCCACATCACAAATAACTTTCCCTTTCCCATTTAAGACCCAATGGTCACTGATCAACTTTTAGAATGAAAAAGATAATATATCGGTTTAAAAGACCCTTCTGATTCTCTAGGGCCCCATGATAAATCCAATACTCTTAATGTATCACAAACGAAGTCTTTGATTATAATAGACATGAATGTGCCACTGACTGAAAGTCACTACATGAGGAACTCTGAAGAAGAAAGAAGCTTAAACAGATAGAAGCAAATATTTTCCACAAGTGTGCCATTGCCTTCTGGAGCTAAGGCAGTGCTGAGTTCTGCAGGGAGTTCTACTGGCTACTGAGGCCCATGTCCCAGGACAATGCAAAGTGTAGTCTTCCTGAAGGAGCTCAGCCTTTGGGGCTGCCATGCCAAAGAAAAGCCATTCTGCAATAAGAATAAAAAGGGGATAAAGAGGCAAAAAGAAAGCAACCTCTAACCAAAGAAAGGAGTAGTTTTCATCTCAAAGAAAGCTCTTTCAGAAACTGGAGGCTAGAGCCGCACTGGAAGTTACTAAAGTATGGAAATGCTGCCAAGATATCTGGTTGAAACCTGCCATTCAAAAGGGCTGAATGCAGATAATATTCCTTCAGGCTAAACAAAGTCAGAGACTTTTGATTTTTTTTCTTTTTGTTTTAAGCCTTAGAAGAGTTATAGGCTAATTGAAAAATAATTTTGTCAAAAGCAGCTAGAAGCAAAGGAATCAATGTCATGGTTTATAAGCTTATTCACAAGAGAATGAGGAATCTACTTCCTGACCACATCTGCACATGACCATAAAAATAAGCCGTTTTTTTAAGTGAACACACATGTACTAAGTGCCCTATGTTTGAAATGCTGGAAAGGTGCTCAGGGAACTGAATGGACGGATAACCTCGAGTTCTGTTTGCTTACTATCTATCTGGAAAACAAACACCTACACAGACTCCCTTATGCAAAGCCTACTGAAAGAGCTTTGCAGAAGGGACTCCATGTCAAAAGGTACCAAACCATGCTGTGAAAATACGGGGGAGACAGACATTAATTCTGCAAAAACATCTGAGAGAGCAAATTGAAGGAGAAATATTTAAAGATAATAACATGAAAGTATAATGTAAGTAGGCAGAATTTGCAGAGGTTAGTAATTTGGTAAATAAAGCAGGAATAATAGGTCAAAATGCCCAGCCACAAAGAACAAAGAAAGAGGTAAGAAAATACAATCAACAATATATGCTAATACCAATTTTTGCACCATCCTTCTTTTGTATCTTCCCAGTTTCCCTTAGGTTACCCAGCTAAGTTTGATGAAAGCAGTTCAGCAGATGCTATTGGTTACTTAAACATCCATTGTTTTTCTTCTCCTTTTGTTCAAGTGGCTACTCTGTATATGGCATTTGACTTTAAGACAGACTAACCCCACAAGGGTGAATCCTCACTGAGACCATGCCGATCATGGTACCCTTAAACCTCCTCCTGACCATGGTTGGTTTGGGAGTGAGCATGCAAAAAAATTTTGGCCAATGATGCTGGAAGACTTCGAGGAAAGATTTCCTTGATCTCAAAAGTGAACCCAAGGAAAACACCTGGGTTTTTGTTGTTGTTGTTTGTTTTCTTACTTCCTGTCTGGATGTGGTGCCTGGAACTGCTGGTACCACGTTAGGATGGTAGAATGGGAAAATGGAAGAAGGCTGATTCCTAATGACTACACCACTGAACTCACCAGCCCTGCAGCTCCTACTTCTCCACTTCAGGCATACGAGAAAATAAATGTCCTCACTGCTTTAAGCAGATGTTTCAGATTTCTGTTAGTTGTGCTGGGGGAATGCTAACTGACTCTAGGAGGTACCATATCTTTGCTCTGCTCTGGCTAGGAAACAGGCACAGGCATGGACCCTAGGAGATGGTTCATTGCCATTGAGTGTTGCATGAAGAAAAATGTAGTAAAACTTCCTGTAAAACTCCTCACTGAAGCTCAAATTTGATTCTGATTAGAGGCCCCTCCACTCATCTCTGTGGGCTCCCTAACGTGGCTTGCCTATTGAGGGACCTGTCAGGCTCTCACATTAGATTCAGCTGGCCCTGAGATTAGACAAAGAGGAGCCACCATATGGGATAATTTTGAGAAAAGAGAGGGGAGGGTGACAAGAGTTATTACAAAAGCTGATCAACAACACTGTAGTACCTGCACCAGCAATGCCTTCTCCCTTTATGTGGGAGGAATATCTTACACTTCTCTGGCACTTCCTATTACCAAATATTTCCTTACCAACAATGTACCACATATATTTTATCCTCAAGAAAACATTAAGGGGTAGTAAAACAGGTATTTCTGCTCTTATTTAACAGATAGGCAAACTAACATCCAGAAAGATTAAATAACCTTTGTAAAGCCATACATTGGTGTTAGAGAAGGTACTCTGACTTTGGCTTTCATGCCCTAAAAAGATGGAAAATATAGAAATATAAATATGAATATA
Organism: Rhinopithecus bieti; assembly: GCF_001698545.2. NCBI lineage: Eukaryota > Metazoa > Chordata > Mammalia > Primates > Cercopithecidae > Rhinopithecus > Rhinopithecus bieti. The sequence goes on from NW_016818642.1 coordinate 935,124, forward strand.
TTTAAATGCATTTGTTTATATTAATATAACTATGTTATTTTGTAAATATATTAGATACAAATTATATATAATTAAATACCAATATAAATTATAAAGGATTCAGGCCACACGGAGCTTATACATAATAGGAGGGTTCACAAAAAATTTTGAGGGAGATTTTGAGGAAAGAGTTTTACTCCCAGTTTCTGATTTGCAATCCAAGGAATTTTCACCATATCATACTCAATATAATTCAACAGGCTTTTAATTTCTATTTACTTATTCTTCAGCCTCTGCTACATAGAAGGTGCCCCTTGGGCTAAGTCTTAAAGGAGAGGTAGAAGAGGGACAGGGAAGCCGCAAGGCAGGAAGCAAACCCCAGCAGAGAGAACAGTCTATACTACCATGACAAAGAGGCATTAATCAGCTTGGTACTGGGTAACTTCAAGTGACTTCATATTGCTGAAGCACTGGATACAGCAAATACCAAGGACAAAGCACAGGAGGGGAGCACAATAAAACTACTGTCTGCCTAAGACTCGGTCCTGTCCGCCACAGAGCCCTTTGAAAGCCTAGCTGAGTTTGGGTTTTCTTCCGTAAGTCTGCGGTCTTTAAACTTACTCTTTTCATTACCCCCTAAGTAACTAAAAATCTAACTGTCTGATGTCTGCAACTTACTGAACTGCATGGAAAAACAAGGTGGGTTTATGGATATGTACATGAATAGCGAGGTAAATGATATGCAATAAAGCAAATATATTGAAACATTTAGCCAGGCACTGTGGCTCACACCTGTAATCCCAGCACTTTGGGAAGCTGAGGCAGGCGGATCACCTGAGGTCAGGAGTTCGAGACCAGCCTGACCAACATGCAGAAACCCCATCTCTACTAAAAATGCAAAATTAGCCTGGTGTGGTGATGCATGCCTGTAATCCCAGCTACTCGGGAGGCTGAGGCAGGAGAATTGCTTGAACCTGGGAGGCAGAGGTTGCAGTGAGCCAAGATCGTGCCATTGCACTCCAGCCTGGACAACAAGAGCAAAACTCCATCTCAAAAAGAAAAGTTTATAGACTCTCAATGGTGCATATGTGAATGTTCACCACAATTCTTTGATCCTTTCCGTATGTTTAAATTTTTTTCATCATAAAAATGTTATGGGAAAAAAAACTATATACCCTTTATCTATTTAAGGTTTTCATCATAGTTTTTTTTTTTTTAAACAAAAGGACACAGAAAATGTTAAACATTTTATCAAATGAAACAAGAATTGACTATTTAAGAAACAAGTATTGTATTTTAGGTATTCATAAATCAATGTTTAACTACCTTGCTATAAAGCACACTGAATCTGAGAGAAATCATATAAATTATTTATCCTTAGTTTTTATACAATTATCTTGAAAATGTGATAGTCTTCCAGAACATTCCAGTTACATTTAAAAGAATCCTAATCATTAAGCTTTACCATTCCATCTGTTCTGAATTCAGACCATCCCAACTCCAGCCAAATCCAAGCTGTACCCTTAACAGAGAGATGTATAAGATAGGAAATACAGGAAGCCCAATGGGATCAAGGTGTCATAAAAACAAGAAAACTTCCCCAAAAAACACGATTTCTGGCCAGGTGCGGTGGCTCACACCTGTAATTCCAGCACTTTGGGAGGCTGAGGCAGGCAAATCACCTGAAGTCAGGAGTTCGAGACCAGCCTGGCCAACATGGTGAAACCCCTTCTCTACTAAAAATACAAAATTAGCTGGGCATGGTGGTACATGCCTGTAATCCCAGCTACTCCGGAAGCTGAGGCAGGACAATCACTTAGAACCCAGGAGGCGGAGTGAGCAGAGATCGTGCTACTGTGCTCCAGCCTGGGTGACAGAGCGAGTCTCTGTCTCAAAAAAATAAATAAAATAAAACCAAGATTTCCATGCACTGCTTCTTTTGGTACTCTGAGGATTTTATATCTTAGGGCGATGCACAAAGTAAGAATTAGGATGGTTAAAAAGCCTACCTTTCTCTTTTGCAAGGGGTACAGAAATCTTGTGATTGCTAGCTTATTCAGATATTGAAGATCTGGACACAGATTTTGAAAATTTATCCGTGCACATGTACCCCTAGAAAGTCTGTGTTTAGCCCAGTTTGGAGACCATTCTCTAAATGAGGAGAAATTATTACCTATAAAATGTGCTGAGGAAGGACAGGATCAGTTTTAGACCATTACCCTGGAATGAGTGTGGAAGACCGATTTGTGGGTGTCAGGAGTGCAGGGCACAGAGATACCAGCTAAGAAGGGATAGCAGTCATTGGGATCTGAAGCAGTAGAGATTTTAGAGCAGATACTGGGTAAAGAATTTGAGAAACCCTTCCAAGAGGCAATGCTCAGCAGGATTGATGACCCACCAGATTCAGGGAGAAAAGGAAAGTAAGTAAAAAGTGACTCTTTGACCCATTATAGTAAGGAATAAATATGCCCTTTAGAAATTTAATATGTAAGCAGCCTTCAAGGATAACATATTACAAAGTTATAAAAATTTCTGCAACCTTCAATTTTACCTTCTTTTAGCTGAACCTGACAGTTCAGCCTAGAGACTGTCCCCTAGTACTGTGGCTTCTGTTCCATCACAAGAGACCACACAATCCATGCATTTGCTGGGTCATGGGGGTGGCTATTTGATCCCAAGCTACAGTCAGGGCAAGTGAGAGAATGATCACTAAGGATTAGGAGGTACAGAGTCTAGGCCCAGCTCTGCCTCTACTTTCCTGTGTGACTTTGGACCAAACATTTAACCTCTCTGACCTTTACTTTTTGCATCTGGAAAACAGAAGATATCAATGAGATGATCTGCAAGGTTCCTCGCCTCCCTAGTCTTATTATAAGGCTCAAAAATCAATTGACTTTGGATAGGCCAACTCTGAAAGAGGAGTGAGAGAGTTAAGAAGTTCAGTGAAGAAGCTGACAGATTATGAAGATGAATTAGCTGCAGGGAGAGTCATAGGTGTAAATTGCTATAGGCTTGGGGGCTTTCTGCAACCCCTTGTTAGCACCTGGAGGAGGAAGGTGCTAATGATACTATGGGGACAAAACTGCAGATTATTATTAAGCAGTAGGCAATGGAAAACCCAAATTTACACTAATGTGATCTGAATCAATGCCAACGTCAACCCTCATGAAGGTCTTTGGGGGTGGGTGACAGCACTCTGAGAAGTTGAAAATAATGGCTAACAATAAAGCGTGGAGTCAAACTAATATATGCGTTTCTCATTCTGTTCTTTATAAAAAGACTGCTATATTATCAAGTGCCTCTTTCCAGCTAAGGAATAGTGTGAATTATTTCCAAACAGTCTATAAACTAATGGACCATCTTCTTTTTCAGCAAGGAAAAGAAAGAGCATTAGTAGAGGTCTTTTGCATGCTCTACCTAGGCTGACATTCAGACTTAAGGGAGGGTTAGCTGACACAGAGCAAGTGGCTGGATTATTCAATAAAAGAGAAACAGAGGCATAGAGCCAGTAAACTGAGTCTGGAATCCCAGATACCTAAATAACAGTTCAATAGGACTGGTCTTCTAGACAGAGAATCCATGAATTCAGAGTAAAAGAGCCAGACAAACTGATTGCCTGACTCCACTGGGGGTAGGCAGAGCAGTTATTTTTTTCCACTTTTTCAAGTTCTGTAGTCTCATTTAGCAAAGCTCTGTGATCTCCAACCTAACCAATTCCGTTCCCAATCAGATACTGCATGTGAATGTGGTTCAAAAACAGATGTACTTTATTTCTCTAAGTGGATTATTCCTATTTGTCCCACGTGGAGCCCTTTGAAACAGCATAGACAACATTCCTCATACCCTTCTTCTCCTGTCCATCTGGAATGTTCTCGCCTCTCAATCCAAATCCCCCTTCCTACTTCATATTTTGAATCTCAATGTTGTTTTGAAACTATCCATCTCAACAAAAGTTTTGTAATTGTAATTGTTTATATTCCTGCAGCTGAGGGACATCTCCTACCCTTTGTTTTAATCCCCTGTAATCCAAAGGACAGTTTGAGACACTTGTAGACACTCTTAGATCTGATTGGTTGATTGAAAAATATCCTATACAGGCCAGGGGCGGTGGCTCAAGCCTGTAATCCCAGCACTTTGGGAGGCCGAGACAGATGGATCACGAGGTCAGGAGATCCAGACCATCCTGGCTAATACGGTGAAACCCCGTCTCTACTAAAAAATACAAAAAACTAGCCGGGCGAGGTGGCGGGCGCCTGTAGTCCCAGCTACTTGGGAGGCTGAGGCAGGAGAATGACGTAAACCCGGGGACAGAGCTTGCAGTGAGCTGAGATCCGGCCACTGCACTCCAGCTTGGGCGACAGAGCGAGACTCCGTCTCAAAAAAAAAAAAAAAAAAAAAAAAAAAAAAAAAAAAAAAAGAAAAAAAAAAGAAAAATATCCTATACAGATAGCCTCAGGACCCTGTTTACCAGGATTCAGAAGTGGCAAACTTATTTTTCCCATCCTTCATCCAGACCCAAATGCTGATACAGCAGCTCCAAGAACAGAAGTAGCTTTCCCCTAGCATCAACCTGCTCTGCTACCACACCAGCCATCACGTAATGTGGCCTCAACTCCCAGTGTCTGACTCCAGTCAGGATGTACCAGAAAAAGTTCTCAAAAATTCCTCCTGGCAAGAGCCATGGGAGACAAAGCAAGACTCCAGTGTGTGTAGGAGACGGTGGCCCTCATGAAGGAAGAAGAGGAAGAAGATAGTGACTGAGAATAAGGAGACGAGGACATGTTTGCACTGTGCGTGAGTCCTGCAGGGTGGGGTGACAGCCTGCAAGGCTGCCGAGAAAGTGCCTCATGATTCAAGGCACCTCGTGAAGAGGAGATATCACAGTTTGAACACCAGAAAAATGGAAACGTAGAATCAATCACAACTCAGGCATCAGGAATTTAAGCACAGTCACCAGCAAAACCATGAACTAGAACATGTCTCATCCTCAGTCAACTCAACCGAAGTCACTCCCTTAAACGCACCCGAGTGTGATAGAGTCCAGGTGTGAACAGCAAATTCCCCAGAATCATGTAGCAATCACGGAGTTCCTCTGAATAATGTGTGCTTTTCATAGGTTTTAATATATAAACACCATCTGGCACCAGCAATGCCTCCAAAGTAGTTGTGGGAAAAGAATGCAGTCCATGTATTATAACAAATACCTGTCTTTATGTGATGCATAGCAAGTGGAGTGGAATACTTACAAAGGTAATTATAACTTAGTAGCCCACACATATATAAAGCCAACTTCAACATGTGAAGTTACTATGTGCCAAGCACTGTTTTAAGTCATTTGCCAATATGGCCTCTTTTAACTCTCACACCTACTTTTACTAAATATTATCCCCAAATGAGAAATTCAAGTCACAGGCAAACTATTGTCTTTCCAAAGGTCACCGTTTCATAAGGTCAGCTTAAGGTGGAGTTACGATTTGATCCCAGAGTATTCGACTTCAAGGTGCATGATCTTAGCTGCCTTGCCCCACCCCTATGTCATCGTGCCTTTTAAGGAACAGGTGACAGAGATGACAGCAGCAGCAGCAGCAGCAGACATTTCTCATCTGTCTTGTAGCTCCCTCTCAATCCCTTTCATCCAGAGCCTAGCTCCCCAGATCCTCCCAGCGTGGAACTCCTTAATCAGACTTATGCTCCTAACTCTCAGAAAGCAAAATTGGAAGAAATATTTATAGGCTTATTGGTCTATTGTAGTAAATGATCGATAAGAATCTATCTGCCAATTGTCTCTGAAATCATAATTACCACTAACAGAGATTCTTTTACTGACAATGAAATAGCATGTTCCTTCCTCCTCTTTGGAGGCCAGCTGGCATAGGTTTCATTTCCCACTCCCACCAAGCCAGGGACTGCCACAGTCTCTCAGCCTCTCAGAAAAGCAAGGGTCATCCTTCCTGGCTGACATCCTGAAAATCCAACATCTGCTCATTGATCTGCTGCCCACACAAAAGTCAGTGAAAATGTAAACGTTTTCCAGAACTCTCTCAATATCAAATACTTTTCCATATCCACAAATGAGGGGTGCAAGGGGGAGAATCTACAAATCTTATATCCAAATTTGGACTTACTTTTCATAAATGGATATTATGAACATGCCATTTTTCCTAATTTTTGATCATCAGGAGAAGAATCATCCCAGGCTCCTGGAGCTTCAGTAGGAAAATGCCTCTATTTCCCCATTGCTTGTTTTCTGGACTTCCACCCATGACAGCCTCCTTTGCTGCCCCTTGCAGCCCTCCTCCTATTCCTGATGTTCTTTTCTTCCTTCTCTCTCTCCCCCAGACTGGAGGCGTCCGGAGCTGACTGTGTCCTCCTTTGTTGCTCTCCCTTGCCTTAATGGATACAATGTCACTTCAGGTGCATTTGAATAGACACTCAGTCTATGTTATTTACTTTGTTAAATATGAAATAGACTCTCCTGGATTGGAGGTAAAAATATGCTTTTGAAGAAGGAGTCAGTGGAGGCCCATATTTACAGGACATTTATTGCTGCCACTTTATGGGGAAAATCAGTCTTTTATGCTTTCAGTAACGATTCCCTAGGCTCTCTTTTCACACCAGCATGCTCATAAATTCCTTGTTTTTACAGCAGGGCAAAAATTTCTTAAGTGTTCTCTTCCTCACTTACCAGGATCACCTGCAAGGATGGAAAGCCATCCCAGGAAGAGGATAGTGTGCTGGCCAGGGCCACGATGCCAACAGGCCTCTGGGTCCCCTCTGGACACTATTTCCAGGGATGAAGGGAATGTTGTGTAACTGAGGAAGCCCTTCTGGAGAGCACACATTCACTAGAAACACAGCTAGCTCTTTCAACAAGAGAAAGCCCAGGCATTGAGCAGGAAACGCCTGCACGAGCTCTCTAGGGGCTTTGCTGGAGTTGAATGATGCTAGCCAGACACATGCTGTTGAAAAGGTTCTCCTCATTCAGGGCATCTGGCCTCAGCATATCTCATCTCAAAGTGAGCCAGAAATAACTGCTTTGAAACCTGGACAAGGTGCTCAGAGAAACCAGGCTATGAATCCTGTAGCACCTAAGATGTGCTTTCCAGGACCACGGGACTTCCTATTGCCATGCCCGGTGGCTGGTCCCCCTTTTCTCCTGGCTTAGCACTACTGGCTGAGCTGCCTTTACCGCCTCACCCATACTTAGTCATTTTAGACTCCCCAAACATCACTCAAAGATGCCAGCAAGCGAAAATAAAACAAGAACTCTTTTTGTCTGCTAGTAAGTCAATTCCTATTTACTTAAAAGGGGAAGGGGGCCATGTTGAGTTGGAAAGCTACTACATTCTTACTTATGGTCAGCCTTGTGCTTTCAGGTTAATATAATGCTACAAATGTGGGAGGTCACGTCACCTAAGAATCAACTCTTCTCAGAGAAGAATATATATTCAAATTACATGACAGTCTTGCTAAACTGTAGATTTGGATTCAGTGGGTCTGGTGTGAGACAAGAGATTCTACATTTCTGACAAACTCCTCATAGCAGCCCACACTCCTAGTTCACGTACTATTCATTGAGTAGCAAGGTCTCAGGTAGAGAGCTATAGCACTGGATTGGACAGATTCGAGCTTGAATTCAGCTATTTATTATCCTCAGGATATTGGGTAAATTCTTTAAGTTCTGAGCTTCTATTTCTTCAACATGAAAAGTAAAACAAATAGTAATAATACTCATCCATACTTCTTCCAATAGTTGATAAGAGTTTTGGGTAAAAACATATGTGGAGGAGCCCTGGAGGCCCTAAAAATAGCTTATACAAATGTTAGTTATTACTATTGACTCCTTTCAGTGATACTCACTGTTTTATGTGCTGAGTTACTCCCAGAGTTTGCTTAGCAATAGAAAGAAATGCTTTTTGCAATATAATCATATTGCAGAGATAGAATAAATGAGGAAGAAATTCCAAGAGGCTGCTTTTCTTCCATTGCCCCTTCAAAAGCCAGTGATAAAACAGACAGAGACAAATTACCTGTCCAGCTTTTAGAGCGTTCTAGGGAAAGGAGATTCTACTACATTCCTTGGCGGGCTGTTTAATTTCAAGTAGAAGAAAGAATTTCATGGTTGAATCATTACTGGGTCCATATCATCCCTATAACCAGTTGATTCAACAAAATCATCAGTTGTGTCTTGGATTTGGTATGAAGTCAACAAAATGGCAAATAGATGGGTTACATTTTTTTTTCTAATCTCATTCAATGTATGTTGTTCAATTAAGCAGAAAAGGCATGGGCTTTAGGGTCAAACATGCCAAGTTTAATTCTAGGGTCCACAGCTTACTAATTATGTTGACTCTAAACAAATTGCTTGACCTCTCTGAGTCTTAATTTGCTCATCTGTAAAATGGGACTAAGAATTTCCATCATATAATATTCTGGAAAGTATTAGAAGAAATAATATGTAAAGTTCCTGACACCTGAAAGGTGGCCAGTAAATGTTCGATTCCTCCCTCTTTGTTCTGATTCTGTAACAAAAACAAAGAACAATTATAGAAATATTAAGTCTGCCAAGTTTTAATACTCTAGCATTTTAAAAGAATTTCTCATCTAATCCTCATGACAAGCCTTTTACTATTACTGTCCCCATGTTAGAGAAGAGAAAACTGAGTTTCAGAGAAGTATCTTAGTCTGGCCCCACAGCCAGTAAGTACAATTTTGGAATAAGGTCCAAGGGGAACTCTAAGATGTTCCCCCTTATCCATGCATACTGATTCCCAGTCACCCCCTGAAAATAAACCTTCTATGAAAGCAGCATGCAATTCACTTTTTCCCACTCTCAAAAGACTCTCTCATTTACTGTTTGTCTTGCAAGATGGTATAAAAGATGGCACGTTTTGCAGTTGATCCTATAGAGTGTTGTTGACCATTAGTGCAATTTTGTGGAAACGCCACAGGCCAAGGGCCATTCAAATACAGCAAACAAAACAACAAACCTGTAAAGCAGGAAAATGACCAGTATGTCAATATATCTCATTTTACATCCCTCTATAAATAGCAAACTTTAAATACATTGTGCTGTTTAGCTAGATAGATAGAAACAAGTTCATTGTATTTTATATAGTTAGTGATAGAACCCATAGCTTTAAAATGAATAGAAACTAGTCATTGTGTTTTATATAGTTAGGCAGTTTCCTTTATTTGGTTTTCTATTTTGAAGTTATAGGTTTTACTTTTAAATAAATCGCCAAATTCTTTGGATCTTCCTGCCTCCTACGAAAACTACTTCACCCTAACTTCTCTTTCTTCAAAAGACAGTTAAGAAGAAGGTAAGTGAAAGTTGGTTTTTAAAGAGTTAATTTTTACCATCACATATATGCAGAAACTGATGGAGAAGTAGGTTAATTTGACATCACAGGAGGTCTCAAAACTATGTGAGCAGAAGCACAGGGATGAGTTGTTGTGCACCTGAACTCAGAATTCCAATTCCTGACTGACTGATGGATTGGTTGACTGATTGACTGATTACACTAACATTTATTGGGAGTCAATGATGTATAATTTGCTGCACAAAGTACTTAACATATTTTACTTTACTTAATCCTTTATAAAATGTTATGAGCTAAATGTTATTATCCCAGTTTACAGAGGAGGAAACAAAGTTTCAGAGAATTTAGGCAACTTGCATCTATCTCTGACTGATTCTGAAGGCTCAGCTTTTAGCCACTCTGTGATAACTGCCCTTAGACTTTATCCTTCTTTTTTCCTAAGCATATAGGTCTATAACACACACGTGTACAAATGTACACACACAAACACTCTACAAAATAATCACAGTCACTAATTCAGACTCAAAAGAACATAGTAAGATTTACTCTCACACTTGTCCTGTTCCTAGAGGTGGATCATATAACTGCTTTCTACTAACTCCCTCAACTACCAAAGTCTATAAACCCACCAATAATGAAGCACAAGTTGAATCCAGGAGTTGCTCGAATAAATTAAACAATTGTTATTTTTATAACTTTAACACATCAAAGCTAAATCCAATACACAGGAGCTTTCCTAGAACAGTCTCTTCTCTGTATATTAAGCAAAGCTAAGAGGTAACTCTTATGCAACCCCGGAAAAAGACACAGACATGAAAATGTTAGACTGCCCCTGAGTATCAAAGGCATTTGGCTGAGTTCTCCAAAGACAATTTGCAGCTGGAATTCTGTCCCCAGTGTGAATCAAACCCAAAATACTCCATAAGTCTTACTACCCAGCCTCATTTCATTGTACTTTAATACCATTCCATCAAGTTAAAGTCTAAAGGTTAAATGAATTTTATCCTCTTCTATTCACCATAATATTTCTGATCTCTCACCAAGAGAAATGAAATGGAAAGCCCTTATTACAGAGCCAGGCATATAGAAAAATGTGAAATTTAAACTTGGCTGTGATACTTTAGGGTGATATGGTGGTTTGAAACAGACTTTAAACCAACAAAGATCAAGAGACACAAAGAAGGCCATTACATAATGGTAAAGGGATCAATTCAACAAGAAGAGCAAACTATCCTAAATATATATGCACCCAATACAGGAGCACCCAGATTCACAAAGCAAGCCCTTAGAGACTTACAAAGAGACTTAGACTCCCACACAATAATAATGGGAGAATTTAACAACCCACTGTCAACATTAGACAGATCAACAGGACAGAAAATAAACAAGGATATCCAGGAATTGAACTCAGCTCTGCAAAAAGCAGACCTAATAGACATCTACAAAGCAGACCTAATTAGACATCTACAGAATCTCCACCTCAAATCAACAGAATTTACATCTTCTCAGCACCCACATCACACTTATTCTAAAATTGACAACATAGTTGAAGTAAGTACTCCTCAGCAAATGTAACAGAACAGAAATTCTAACAACTGTCTCTCAGACCACAGTGCAATCAAACTACAACTCAGGTTAAGAAACCACCAAAAAAACCGTCAACTACATGGAAGCTTGAACAACCCTGCTCCTGAATTGGACACTCACATAACGAAATGGAAGGCAGAATAAAGATGTTCTTTTGAAACCAATGGAGAACAAAGATACACCATACCAGAATCTCTGGGACACACTTTAAAGCAGTGTGTAGAGGGACCTTTATAGCACTGATGCCCACAAGAGAAAGAGGAAAGATCTAAAATTGACACCCTAACATCACAAATTAAGAAGCCTAGAGAAGCAGAACAAACACATTCACAAAGCTAGCAGAAGGCAAGAAATAACTAAGACAGATGCAGAAGTGGAAGGAGATGAGACACAAAAACCTTCAGAAAAATCAATGAATCAGGAGCTGTTTTTTTGAAAAGAATCAAACAAAATTGATAGACAGCTAGCAAGGCTAACAAGAAGAAAGAGAGAAGAATCAAACAGACGCAATAAAAAAGATAAAGGGGATATCACTCACCAAGACCACAGAAAAATAACAAAGTACCATCAGAAGAATACTATAAAACACCTCTACGCAAATAAACTACCCACCTAGAAAAATGGATAACTCCTGAACACCTTACACTCTCGCCAAGACTATACAGGAAGAAAAGTTGAATCCCTGAATAGACCAATAACACTGGGGGCTCTGAAATTGAGGCAATAAAGCCTACCAACCAAAAAAGTCCAGGACAGATGGATTCACAGCCGAATTCTACCAGAAAAGTACAAGAAGGAGGCTGGGTACAATTCCTCTGAAACTAATTACAATACCAAGAAAAGGAGAGAATCCTCCCTAACTCATTTCTTATGAGGCAACATCATCCCTGATACCAAAGCCTGGCAGAGACACAACACAAAAGAGAATTTTTAGACCAATATCCCTGATGAACATCGATGCAAAAATCTCAATACAGTACTGGCAAACCCGAATCGAGCAGCAATCAAAAAGCTTATCCACATGATCTATGGAGCTCATCCCTGGGATGCAAGGCTGGTCAATATATGCAAATCAATGAACGCAATCCAGCAATATAAATAGAACCAAAGACAAAAATCCAATGATTGGTCTCAAGATGCAGAAAAGGCCTTTGAACAAAATTTCAACAACCCTTCATGCTAAAAACTCTCAATAAATTCGTATTGATGGAACATATCTTCAAATAATAAGATGATATTTATGACAAACGCCACATGCAATTATCATGACTGGAATGGCAAAAACTGGAAGCATTCCCTTTGAAAAACGGGCACAAGACAGGGATGCCCTCTCTACCATGGCCCTGTTCAACAATAGTGTTGGAAGTTCTGGGCAGGGCAATCAAGGCAGGAGAAAGAAATACAGGGTATTCAATTAGGAAAAGAGGAAGTCAAATTGTCCCTGTTTGCAGATGAATGATTGTTATTTAGACAACCCCACCTCATCCCAGCCCAAAATCCCCTTCAGCTGATAAGCATACTTCAGCAAGTCTCAGCATACAATAATCACTGTGCAAAAATCACAAGCATTCCTATACACAGAACAGACAAACGCTCTTCAAGAACTACAACCAACTGCTCAGTGAAATAAAAGAGGACACAAACAAATGGAAGAATATACCGATGCTCATGGATAGGAAGAATCAATACGTGAAATGGCCATAGTTGCCAACCTCCACGATAATCAATGCCATCCCCATTAAGCTAACCAACTGACTTTCTTCAACAGAATTGGAAAAAACCTAACTTTAAAGTTCATAGTGGAACCCAAAAAAGACCCTGCCATTGCCAAGACAATGCTAAGCCAAAAGAACAAAGCTGGAGGCATCACACTACCAGCGATTTTAAGGGCTATTTACTAACAAGGCTGCAGCCAACCAAAACAGCCATGGTCGTTGGTACCAAAACAGACGTATATAGAGACAATGGAAAGTAACAGAGCCCTCAGAAATCAACCACACATCTACAACCATGCCTGATCTTCGACAAACCCTGAGAAAAACAGAAATGGGGAAAGAATTCCCTATTTCAATAAACTGGTGCTGGGAAAACACTGGCTAGCCATAATGTAGAAGCTGAAACTGGATCCCTTCCTTACAACTTATACAAAATTTAACTTCAAAATGGATTAGAGGCTTAAATCGTCTAGGCTTAAAATCCATAAAAAAAACCTAAGAAAACCTAGCAATACCATTCAGTCCCGACATAGGACTGGGCAAGGACTTCATGTCTAAACACGACCACAAGCATGGCACAAAAGCCAAAGTTGACAAATGGGACTAATTCAAATTAAGAGCTCTGCATCAGGCAAAGAGAAACTACCATCAAGTTAATAGGCAACCTACAGAATAGGGAGAAAATTTTTGCATCCACTTCATTGCTGACAACAGGGCTAATATCCCAGAACCTACGTAACGAAATCAAATTTACAAGGAAAAAAAACAACCCATCAACAAAAGTGGGCAAGGATATGAAAAGACCATTTCCCCTAAAAGACGACATTCATATCAGCCCAGACACAATGAAAAATGCTCATGCATCACTCGCCATCAGAGAAATGCAAATCAAACCACAATGAGATACCATCCCTCACAGACCAGTTAGTAGGGCAGTATTAAAAAGTCAGGAAACCAACAGGTGCTGGGAGAGGATGTGGAGAAATAGGAATACTTTAACACTGTTGGTGGAACTGTGAACTAGTTCCAACCATTGTGGCGAGGACAGGTTGGCGATTCCTCCAAGCATCTACGAACTAGAAATACCATTTGATCCCAGGCCCAATCCCGATTACCCATACCCGAAGGATTGATAATCAATGCTGCTATAAAGACACTGCAGCACACATGTTTATTGCTGCAGTATTCACAATAGCAAGACTTGGGACCAACCCAAATGTCCATTAATGGCACGATGGACTTAACAAAATGTGGCATATACACCATGGAATACTAATGCAGCCATAAAAATGATGAGTTCATGTCCCTTTGTAGGGACAGTGGATACAGTAGTAAACTCATTCTGAGCAAACTAGCAAGCAAATCAAACACCGCATGTTCTCACTCATAGGTGGGAATTGAACAATGAGATCACTTGGACACAGGAAGGGAAACATCATACACCGGGACCTATTATCGGGTGGGGGGAGTGGGGGAAGAGATAGCATTAGGAGATATACCTAATGTAAATGACGAGTTAATGGATGCAACACAACAACATGGCACATGTATACATATGTAACAAACCTGCACGTTGTGCACATGTACCCTAGAACATAAAGTATCAAAAATAATAAAGTATTTCAAAACACAGAAAAAAATAAAAATAAATAAAACATGTCTGAAAATTTGACACTCTTTCCATTACTAGATAGGGGCTATGACCCTCCCCCTTGAACCTGCAGCTTTCTAAATGAATAGAACATGGGGAAAGTAATGCTGCATGATGTCCAAATCTATGTTAGAAAGGGGCATGCAACTTCCAATAGTTTCTCTTGCAACAATCATTCTGGGGTCCTTTGGATTCCATGGAAGCAATTTAGCTAACCGGAGGTAGTTTAGCTACCTCCTGAGAGAGAGAGGGAGAGCCAGCTGCTTCATCAGTCAACTCCCAGATTCATGAGAGAAATAGATTATTGGAAGTAAGCTGTGGGTTTGGGGCGGTTTGTTATGTAACAGTGAATAACCAGAACAAGTAATGCATATAGCCCATCTGTGTCCTCTTGAAGTTAAAAAGTTCAGAAACACTAAGAAAAATCTTAGTCCTTTTAGTGTATCTTTCTTTAGAAAAGATATACTTTAGTATATCTTTCCTTCAAATAGAGAAATATCTGTCCACAATTGGAGAGAAGTCAACAAATGAGAATGTCCCTGAGAAAACTGATTTGAAAAGAGCACTGGATGAAGAGAGTCAGAATAACTGCTGCTCTGCCATTAATTAGCTGAGTGAACTTGTGCTAAGTAATTTTCCTCTTTGGGCCTGGACTTTCTCACCTGCCAAATGAGTGGATGGATTTTATTTCTTCGCACTCTAATGTTATACCATCTAAATTCATACTAACGTGTGAATGACTGACATCAGATACTTTCCCTGAAAGCAGACTTTGACCAGGGAAAGGATTGGAAAGGTGGAAACAAAGTAGAGGCTGAGGGAGCTGACAATCAAGTTGTCCCTTGTGACATTTTGGCCAGTTCCTTGATCTTCTTGGACACTTGCTGCTTGGATTCTGGACATGAAGCAGGTAGTATATTGAAGATCAGAGGCCCCTAAGCCTGGCCAAGTTAGCAGCAGCAAAGAAAACAAACTTCCCTGCTTACCTCTTCGTTGAGACAATGTCCAAGTGAGAAGTTCTGTGCGCCCAGGGAAGAATATTCACCCTTTCTGGATGTTAGCATCTTCACCTCTAAAATGGGATGATAAATTCCAAACTAGCTTATGGCAAAGGATTGTGGGGGAGAATGTAGTGAAACAGTAGATACGAATATGCTCTGAAAGCTCTAAGGGCTGCACAACAGTAAGACTGGCTGGGATTTATTAAACCCTTACTATGGAGCAGGTACTGCACTAAGAAACTGAAATAAAATTGCTTCTTGAATCCTCCCAACAACACTTTAAGGCAGAATTTACTACAGGTGAGGAAGCTGAAGGCCAGAGTGCTAAAGTTACCTCCCTAGGACTCGCAGTTAGAAAACTGGAATTCAAACCCATGTTTGTTGTACCACATAACACTTGTCTCAGGAATAACCGCTTAAATCCTGCAACAAAACAAAACAAAACAAAACAAAAGGACTGGGGGAGGGGTAATGGAAAGTTTCCATTTCTACTGCCTGGTTCTTCTGAGGCAAGACTGGTTCATGTAGAGTTTAGGGGCTTGAGCTAGTGATTCTCAATCTTGCATGCACATTGGAACCATCTGGGCAGCTTTCAAAAATACTGACACCCAGTTTCCTCCCCGAGCGTCTAATTTAATTGGTTTCATGTGTGACCTGGGCGCTGGGCTTTTTAAAAGCTCCCAGGTGATTCACAGTGTACAGCCAGGGTGGTAAGCCACGGCCCATCCCTGGCAGAGCCCTACAGAGAAAAACTACCAGCATGCTCAGATCTCAGCTCCAAGTGCTCCCTTCCCATGTGAGAAGCAAGACGACACGTAGGGTGGGGGAAGGGAGAAATGGCTAAGGATGGATGGAATCCAGTATTCATTGCTGCATTCTGAATGGCAACTTTCCTGCCAGATACATTACCAGTCATGTCTCAGCCATAAAATATAGAGCTCTCATTTCCTCAGCGGCCTTATATACTGAGTGCTTTTCAGCATTATTAACCTCCATGATCAAAATAGATAGGGAGGCTGAAAGCCAGGGAAAACCTCTTCACATCTTCTGAATTGCATAGCCAGGCCACACAGTGAGAAAGAAGTCAGCTTGCATGTGAGCATTCTCGCTGGAGTCAGACAAACCCAGACCATGGACAAATTCACTTTGTGTAAATAACAGGTTCAGGAGGGCCATGGATTTTGAAACATAAATGTCATAATTAGAATCATTGACATTAGTGTAACAGCATGCGTTGTTTGAACAGTGTTCCATTCAAATGAGGCTATCACAGCTTCCTTTAGGCACATTTCTATGCTAAAACTAGGTGTCTAGAGGAAACATCCATCACTTAGTTCTGCCCAGTATCTAAACGCCCCTTCGGATTTGGGCAAATCACAGAAATGGTAGGAGACCAAGTTTACTTCCTACTGGGGGAGTCAGAAAAAGACAGATGGTCTCTCTCCCTCCTCCCAAGAAGGCAGAGTGTGGCCCTGTGACAGCGTAGCCACTCAGATGCTCCCACCCAGACCACGGATCTTTGAGGGAAGGGTGTGGAATCGGTCAGAGATTTTTCATGGTAGCTTTGGTGCAGTAGAGGACCCAGAGGCAGGGTAGCAAGTGTCCAGGGCAAACAGAGCCCAGCAGCATGGGGAGAGTCTGCTGACCAGGGCCAGCAGCGGTGGGGTCTCCAGCTGGCAATGAACGTGTCCTCAGCAGAACCCTCCTGGGACTCTGCCTCATCCATGCCTTGCCTCCCTCGATTACTTCCTAAACCTGTTGTTTCAGCCTTCCTCAATTTCACGAGCTACCCCATTGCTTTCTAAGAAATTCATTTTTCCCTTAAATTGACCAGAGTAGGCTTTGGTTGTTTCCAACCAAGAACTCTATTAGTGCACGGTAACATAAGGGAATCTTATCACTCCTCCTTTAATTACTGGTGACCTGGTAATACCCACGTGGTCTTCCACCTACAGGTATTTATACAATGGCAAGGTCTAAATATAAACCCTTCTCCAGCAGGGTATCTCTCACTTGAAAAAAATTTACGTATGTGCAGATTTACTTCTGTATTCTCCACCATGGTGAGAATTTTGGGTTGAGGACACAGGAAGGATAAGTCATTTCATTATTATTTGAGAAGAAAGAGCTAATGTCTTAGTCTGAAGAATGGAAATCAATATAGGGCAGAGTCTCACTCAGAGGTCATAATAAGAGTTAAGTAGCATAAATCAAGTTGTTAAAGTGCCAAAATTTAATTCAGTAGAACCCCCTTATCCAGGGAGATGCATTCTAAGATGCCCAGTGGATGCTTGAAACTACAGAAAGCACCCTATCTATACTACATTTTTCCCATATCCATACTTAGGATAAAGTCTAATTTATAAATTGGGCACAGTATAAGATTAACATATAAAATACAGTAACAGTATGCCAGCTTAAATACTCTTGTGCTTCGGGGTCATTAAGTAAAACAAGGATTACTAGAACACAAGCAGTGAGATATCCCAACAGTCAACGTGATAACCAAGATGGCTGCTAAGTGACTAATGGGCAATAGTCTATATAGGGTAGATGATGCCAGACAAAGGAATGATTCACGCCCTGGGTAGGACAAAGTGGAATGGTAGGAGATTTCACCCCTCTACTCAGAATGGCATGGAATTTTAAACTTACATATTTTTTAATTCTGGAATTTTTCATTTCATAATCTTGGATTGCAGTTGATCACAGCTAACAAACTGCAGAAAGCAAAACTTCAAAGAAATGGCATCTACTGTATTCCATTTTTGACTTATAGGTAATCCTAAACCACACCTGTCAAATTTGGTCTTTGGATGCAGTACTCAGGTGCACCACATCCAAGATTATCTCTAAATATTTTATTTGACATTTTCCTGGAGATAGGGAGATAAAGTGTTTTGATCTGATAGATCTTTTTGTGGTAACTGAATTGAGGGTGGGATAGGAAAAGAAATCCAAGCTCATTTTTCAGCTTTCTGTTGTACTGCATAAGTGTGTCAAACTGCATTTCAGATTAGGAGTTGACAGAAAAGGTTATCATAGATCAGACAGGGTGCCAACGTAAATGTCACCAAAGGAATCTAAGAGAGAATGTACTGTCACCTAAACCAGTAATTTCCAAGCTAAAGACCATCTACCCAGCCCCTGATAATCTCTCACTCCCAGAATACTTAGTCTGCTCACTCCTCATTCCCGTGTAAAAAATGGCCCCGATTTGAAAGGAAATATGGAACAGTTGAAAAATTGTGGGGTTTGGAACCAAAGTGGTTTGAATATTGCTTCTACTGATATAAGCTCTATGACCTTGAACAAATTCTTTACCCTCTCCATGTTAGTTTCTTCTGCAGAATGTATATATAAAGTTATAGATTGTCTAGCACAATGCTTGGCAAATGGTTCATGAAAATGGTTGACTTCATCTAGATAGGTAACTGAAGAGGTATGAGGAATATCAACATTATCCATTTATACAATAAACACTCATTATGTGTTCATCATGTTTAAGGATGTATATATACAAAAATAAATAAAACCCAGAGTCTGACCTCAGAAAACAGATGATTAAAACATTGGCTAGAGTATAAAATCATTAGAAATATCTGAAGCAAGTTCCACTGTTCCCCATCTTTTCAGAAAAAAAAAATCCTACCCTCCTTGCAAAACAGATTTTAAAACCTTCAAATTCCTCTCCTAAAAAATCCAACAGTGGCTATTTTCTCTAACTGCTTTGCAAGACTCAGCCCAATACTACCTTTCTCTATAATACCTTTATTTATACCACTTCTTCTACAGGCTTTCCCCACTCCAGGCAGGACTAGGCTAGTGAATGTCTCACGGCTGGTTCTCTGGGGGGAAGAAAAGCCCTCAGTAGTAATGTTTGCCAATTTCTGTCCTATAGTCTCCCCATGGCTGCTTTTAAGCTAACTCCATGATATCGCTGACCACATACTTGGGAAGACATGTGCACAATCAACTCACAAGCTGGTGCAAGCTGACTGCAGCACACCACTGTGGCACCATGTAAAATCAATTCTCCTTCCCACAGAGCCCTGCTGTGCTTGGCACTGCACTATCTTATGTGTTCATTTGGTTAGATGTCCATCCCATCCACCTCTGATAAACTGTAAGCTCCTTGAGGGCAGGAACTTCAGCAATTCTTTATTGTTATAGCTCCAGCACTTGGCAACCTCCCTGGCCCAGAGTGGTCCTCAGTGAATACCTGTTGAAAAAGCAAAGTCACAGGAAGCTTTCCATTCTCTTTGGCATTGCTGCCTCTCTGGAGATATTGTGAACAGGTCTTATAAAGTTCATGAGGTTTGTCATCAGCTTCCCAAATTCCTTTTTGGCTTCTCGTTGTCCTCTTTTCCTTTCCCATCAAAGTATAGCCAGGAAAGGTCCTAGTAGCAGTCATTTACATCTCCAAATAATTTAAATATCTTGTTTCCAGAATGGTGCCATGACTTAGCTCTACCTAAGCAATGAATCATTGTCCTTAATTAAGATAATTTCAATGGCAGCAGGCAGGAGTAAAAATTTGAGGGCAGTTAATTATTTTATATTTATGTAGGAACAGCCTCGTTGTAGAAATGCTATTGAAAATCACATTTCAAAATTTATAAATACTCAAGGTCTGAAAAACTCATTTAGAAGTCTAATATTTTGACCTAGACTAAGGCAAACGGACCATTCACTAAGCTCACAAGTCCAGGAAGTCATCAATTCAACTTGTTTAAAGGGAGGTCTTGAAACTCTTGTTTTAACCATCTCAGTCTAAAAATGAAACTGTCCTTAACCTTGGTTTTCATATAAAAGTTGTATCCCTGACAAATGATATAATGACCAAATTAGATATTAAGAGTTCTAAGAGAGGCCGTGTTTAAAGGAACATTAGTAAGAATAATGAAGATAATAACATTGTAACTATTTGCCGTATGCCAGTTACTAAGCATTTTTTTTTTTTTGAGATGGAATCTCACTCTGTCACCTAGGCTAGAGTGCAGTGACACAATCATGGCTCACTGCAACCTCTGCCTCCCAGATTCAAGTGATTCTCCAGCCTCAGCCTCCCAAATAGCTGGGATTACAGGCACCCACCACCACCGTCTGGCTACTTTTTCATTTTTAGTAGACATGGGGTTTCACCATGTTGGCCAGGTTGGTCTCTAACTCCTGACCTCAGGTGATCCACCCCACCTCAGCCTCCCAAAGTGTTAGGATTACAGGCGTGAGCCACCGCACTAGGAGCAAACTGCTTTATGTGTGTTCCTTCCTTTACAACTTTCTACAATACAACAACCAAAAACACATTGATGTAAACAATTGTCCCCTAAATTTTCTGTAACTTTGAGTTTTTTTTTTTTTTTTTTTTAATTTTGGACTTTCCTGAAGTAATGCTGTCATTTCAGACCCCTAGTGCAGGTAGACTGCATGCAAGCCTTTGTGTGTTTATAGCAGATATATTTGCCTGCTCCACTCTTCAACTAGCAAGAGCCAGGCCAAGCCCCAGGAAGCATTAATTAAAGCATGGCATGAAATAATATCCACATGAATGGATTATCTCATATTCAATCACATTTGTTTCGGTATTTATTTAATTAAAAACACAACTATATTTATAATGGCAGCTTCTGCCTTCCAAGATCTATAGCCTTATTTCTTTCTGGAAACACTCACTGAAGACGAACTTTAAGATTTCTCTTCATAGCTAAATATATCCTATTTTCATTAGCGGTGCCTAAGCACATAGACATTCACCATAGTTTTATTGATAATTGCACCTGATTAACCACAAACTTCAATAAAGAGGATTGAATGCTTTTTATTAATTAACATAGTCAAGTCAAGGAAAACAGCCTACATGAGGGATAGCTTGTATAAAAATAATTGACTCATTAATCTTAACCATATGAACATGTTCACATTAGCAAGGTCAGTCACTAGAAAGGATTCAAACCAGAGTAGAACATTCATGCAAGTATGATTTTGCAGTTCTTTCATTTGGACTAGCGTGGAATTCCTTAGGACAGTGAAGGTTTTCAAAAGGACATAGCCATGAGAAAGGCAAAAGTTTCATAATGGCAATCTTTGCTTCAGTTTTCAAGCTGTCAGAGCATTTGGGAGAAAAGCCTGGATTCCAATTTATTTTTTTCCAGCACATAGGCAGTGTTTGCACCCTAAAAGCAATCCCCCATACTTCCTCAGGCTGTGATGCTGAAGATACAACCATCAGGCGCACTTCCACAGCAGCAGAAGTGTGCAGGCCAGAGGCTGTGAGCCAGACAGACATTGCTTCCTGGGGACGATAACCAGTTGAGAAGGGGATTTGAGTAGGGGAGCACTTCGGCCTGGAAAGCAGTCATTTAGAATAATAACCAAAGGAAGTACTCCTTCACACAGCAGGTGGTAAACATGTGGAACTTGTTACTCTCCACGAGTTTAACAAGCCAAGAAATGTAAATAGTTTCAAGAAGGGTTTGAAAAAATTTCAAATGCCCAATCTTTTGCCAGTTGCCAGAGAGAGGTTCAGAGTGTTGGGATGAATTCCCAATTTTTGATGTTAACAGAGGCAACTGCCACCTGCTTTACGAAATCTCTCTGGCTCTGAAGAGTTAAAATGAAATATTTGGTGGGGGTAAACCATTAGATTGACCCAATGTGCCGTATCTTTAAGGTGTTCTAGTGTTCTTATGCTGGTGTGGCTTTTTAAAAACTGTGTGATTGAAGAAAACCCTCTAAACCTCTATGAATTCATCTGTGAAATGAGCTTGATTATAGCTCTCCTCCTACATCATAGTGTTATTGTGAGGATCAAGTGAGATAAAGCTTTCTCAACTGTAAAATGCTGTGCACATGGTGGTGTAGCTTTTTTTCAATAATCCAAATAATCTGGATGCCTCATGGGAACATTCTAAAAGGGCCACATTCCTCAGAAAACTCAGCTCTGAAAAAGCTTAAACGGTTATAACACAACTAATATCTAATGGATTCTCTTTTCCTCTCCACAGCGCTGATCTATTCATCATCACAGCTGCACCAAATCTGCTCTGCCTGGCCCCAAAGCTCCAGATTACCTTCCCCTGTCCCTCTCCAGTTCTCTTTTGGAGCTGTATTTGGGAATCCAGTTGTGTGTCTCTTCACATCACCCATACCCCATTGGTAAAATGAAGTCAAGGATCTGAATGAAGTAACAGAAGGGTATCTTACCTGGGAGTATTTATATGTAAGTATTTTTGTTCCCTTATGATTATCCCCAGCTTTAGAATGGTGATATATTATAACTTTTCACTGTTTCATCTAAGTTGTATCATACTAGGATTAGGTTTAGAAATCAAACATCTCAAATCAACAAATACTGTCTCAAATATCTGCTTTTCTGTGGACACTGTGGCAGTGGCAAAGATCAGGGAGATCCATGTCATCTTACAAGGGCTTCCATCCCTGGGGGGTCACCAAAGCTGACATTCTTTATCAGGTTTGTGCCCCCATAATGATTTGCTTATAAAAAGTTGGCTGTCCAGCAACTATATATGATTCCTCCGATCACAATATAGTGAGTATTCTAATTCAATGGCTTTGGAACAGAAAGAATAGTGTTTGAATCTTAGTTTCATCATTTAAAAGCTGTGTGACCTTGAACAAGTCACTTGTCCTCTCTGGGCTACCATTTCTATAAAATGGAAATTCCAAACACACACACACCTCTCACTGGAATTATATGACATAATATCACTTAAAATGACATAAGGCACTTGAATACATGACCTGGTATACAATAAGCACACGATAAATGACAAATATGATGCTCACAGAGCCCTCTAAGGTTCCACACAGATCTATAGGGTGCCACAGAAACTGGGAGTAAACTTGGTAGTGTGAAAACAGCAGCTGTTATAAGTTGCACAGTGTCTTCCCCAGTGATGTGGAAGATGACCACCCAGGGAACAACCAGATAGTTGACTCATTTTTCCAGCGTTCCACCTCAGCTGGCTGTTCAAGATACTGGAAAACTGCTTTTGCTCCAGAGGAATCTACAGCCTGGATCTTCCCCTGGAGTCACTGTGGCAGGTGGCGTTTGTCTTGTCTTCCATAAACTGTTGTTCTCTTCAAGGATCATTGCTTGTCTAAGCCACGTATTAATTTTTTAATATTCTGGCATGGTCTCCTTCTGATTATTACAGGCTCTCATGTAAGCAGACCACTCTGGGCCTGTTAAATACTGTATTTGCTTAACAGCCAAATAGTCACTGTGTAAACATGCTGTGAAAAGGGATACTTTCAATGAGTTGTATTAGAGGTTAGTGCATAGAGAGTCTCATTAGTTCATGAGAAACCCATAACTCTCTCACTCCTGCTCCTCACATTTCAGGGAGGTTGGAGAGATGTCACAACAAATACCCTCCATGGGATCCTTTTTCTCAAACCACACAACCCTTAGGTCTTTCAGAAACTAAGCTTTTGCCTTCATTATCTGAATAACTCAGGAATTAGCATTCACTTTTCTCCAAAAGAGAACAATGATTTCCATTGTCCCTGGCACTGTAAAATATTCCATGAAACCAAACAGCCCCATTTTTATCTCAGCAGCAATCAGATGGCATGTAAGGAAAAGAAAGGGGTGAGGGGGGATTAATTTCAGTATCTCACAGCCACTTGTATTGATTTTTCCCAAGTTTGTACAAAAGCAAAGATTTCCCAGCTGAGCTGAGATCAAAAGTGGCACATTTAGCAGGATCTTCAGCATCCAGAAGGCCATCTTGTTTAAATAGCTTTAAGAATCAACAGTATGATTCCTTAAACCTGTGTCTACAAGAGGGCCAAAGGTTATTGAAGAAGGTGGCATGTAAGGGAAGCCGTCTCCTAAAAGGTAAAGCTAGTAAGCCCTGCAAAACCTTTCAGGTAATCGGTGTATGATTGCTACAACTAACCAGTTATAACCTCCCTGTCTCTCTCCTCACTTCACTATATGCTTTCCAAACATCAAGAAGAAAGTGAGAGACTTATGCAACAGGCAGCAGTGTGAAGGTGGCATTATGAGAAAATCCCCACAACCTAACTCCATGGAAAACAGCTCCATTTTGAGAATTTGGATTAACAATGAGGACAATTTGAGAATGCTACCAAGATCACACTGAGAATAGTTGAAATTATTTTGTGTATTTTTTACATTTGTTTCCTAATTGAGAGGTAACAATCATATTTATGGAGTACAATACGATGTTTTAATCTATGTATGTTTCTGCAATGGTAGAAAGATTAAATTAGCTAATTAACCTAATAAGCACCTCACCAACGATTTTTTTTGTGGTAACAATGTTAAACATGTATTATTTCAGCAATTAAAAAATATACACACTATTAACTGCAGTCAACATGTCATGAGATATTTCATTTAATATCTGCTTCTAGAACATCAGAAAGTCCTATAACCCCTTAATCAAGAAACAGCATAAATGTCAAAAGATCACAGGGGGAATAGAGACTAGGATATGAGGGGTATAAGTGGTTAAATTTCACCAAATATTCCGAGTCTGTACCATATACAAGTATTATGGTACTTGGAGGCAGAAAAATATAAGAGGTGAAGAAGGCATTAATACTTGCCCCAAAGGAGCTCAAGTGGAAGAAAGACAGTAATTAGGGAAGGAGATATTAAGGCCTACAAGGCAGATTTGTTAACAAATTTGTTAACAGAGGTATAAAAATGTCTTGATTTATTAGTGGAAAACTTTATGGCTGAGGTGAAATTGAAGTTGGGTTTGGAAAGTATTAGAAAAAAAAGAAAAGTGGCAGAGGTGAATCTGTGGTTTCTATATTGGTCACTCTGTAGATAGTGATACCATTAACTGGGCTACAGCAATGTGAGTCTTAGTCCTACGGGGCTGCTATAACAAAATACCATCAACTGGGTGGCTTACAAATGATAGAAATTTATTTCTCACAATTCTGGAGGCTGTGTAGAATACCAAGATCAAGGCATCTGGTGAGGACTTACGTCCTCACAGATGGCCACCTTCTCACTGTAACCTCACATGTAGGAAGGGGTGAGGGAATCTCTCTGGGGACTCTTTCACAAGGGCACTAATTCCATTACAAACATCCCACTCTTGTGACCTAATCGACTCCCAAAAGCCCCACCTTCATATACCCTCACACTGGGGATTAGATTTCAACATACAAATTTTGGGAACACAAATATTCAGACCATAACAGAGAAGCAACTTTGAGAGAAAATTTCAATTTGAGGTGAATGTAAGATTCCTTCCTTCATCCATATGACAATGTCAAAAAGATACTTGAAAATTCAGGCCCAACTCTTAAGAAATCTGGTTTGCACTCTCTCTCTCAGGTGCTTTGTGTGTGTAAAGGCCAGAATTATAGCATCTGGCACTGCTGTCTGAACCCACATAATGCAGATGACTTGGATACTTTTGCTTCTTGTAGCCCAAGCCTTATAGAACCATAGCTTTTAGTCATTATCCTCTGAAGTTAAGATTTATCTTGAGGGAATTTCACATCAAGGACCACATCTACCTTTTCAGAGTTATGGTAGGAAAGACATGAGATCATTTTTATCTTGAAAAAAACTAAGAAGGTAATTCTTGCCCTTCTTCCCAAAACGTTGACCTTCTCTGAGTCTATCTTCTAAGTCCTGAGAGGGCAGTGAACTTTCACCATGGTTATGGCAGAAAGGGCTACTGTAAGGGTTTCTTAGCCTGTTCTAACTAAGGGAAATACCAACCAATGGGCAAAGGCTCAAATTTTGCAGCAGCTTTGTGGAGTTAAAAGCAATGAAGTTCCCTTCTGAGAACAGAAGACCTTCCAGGAATCACGATGACTCCTGAAGCACTTCTATGACTCCAGAGAAAGAAAGAAGGGGCCTCCAGAAACATCCATTCTTAGCAGTAAGTGAAAACTGAGCATTGTCTGTAAATTATAAAATGCTATTCACATGGAAGGCATTGTTACTACTCAATGTCATCTCCTCATTAGAAACTGCTCTCAGGGAAGCTTATTTCACACATTCATGTAAGATGGGCACCATACAGCTACAGGGGAATCTAATCATGATGGAGCCCACAGGCAGAAAAATAGGACATGCAGTGATCAAGATCAAGTCATTGTGCAGTCACCATTTTTCATTTCACAATGACACAAAACATAGACCCTAATTTTAACAATAGCAATGATTATTATATATGCATTATGTAATGAGATACATAAATACGTACGTGCATATACATATGTACACAGACACACATAATCAAACTCATCAGCGAAGACCATCAGCCAAATACACTCTTAATAGCCAAAGACCCTCTTTGTCAGCCTCCCTCTGAAAGCATGACTGGCAAGAAAAGAAGGACTTTTAAAATGGAAGTACCACCTACAAAGCACATAGTATCCTAAAGGCAAAGTGAAAATGTGAAACATAGCCATTAGGGAAGTATAGAGACAAATGTTTCTCTTATACACATACACACACACACTCTCTCTCACAATCAAATGGCAAGTAGATTTAGAACACAAACTTCAGGACCCTAATCAGAAGACCTGAAACAGAAAGGAAAAAAATAGGTCACCCCGCTGCTTCCAGCATTCCCCAAAGAACTACAAGCCTTCCAACAGCAAGCCTGTCTGCTTCTATTTCTGACTCTTCCTTTAGGAGGCCCCTCAGGGCTTGGCTGCTTCCTTCCAAGAGTATACAACCCAGAACTCTCTGGCAACTTGCTCCAGTTTCTATATTAGACTCAGCATTTGTGTATTGATATTCCTTCTCCCAATCCATTTTCCATCATTAAGAGGCCTGATGCTGGCAGCCAGAAAAATCTGCCGCCCTGGTTCTCTTCCTGCCAAAGTCCATCCATTCAGTATTTCACTGAGAAAAAGTCATTGAAATGATTACAAAATCTACAATCTTTAGAATGAGTTATATATTCATATAAAGGAAAAAAAGTTTTAACCTTTCCTTTCACACTCAGCTTGCCTTGAGTTTGAGAAAGACTCGGAGTTCAGGGTCTTACAATAGTCACCCAGTTGTCATTCCTTTCTATTGGAAAAAGGGTGGACATTCCACTTTAAGAACAAAATAAGAGAGCCCCTTGACTGAGGAGGGAGCATTCACCTTCACACAGCAAACACCTGATCTTGTATTAGTCCATATTTAAGGCTTTGTTCAAGTCTAAATTGATACCAATCTCTCAGCACATCCATCAAGAAGTTGGGGAGAGGGAATTGTTAAGCCTAGCTCAGGACTGCTAGACTGGACAGGCCCAGGAAAAGCACAACGGAAAAATACAGTGGCTGACTAGGTGGAAGCGCTGGCTGATGGAGAGGCATTGGCCAGGATGAAAGCACAAATCCTTTGGATGAGGCCCCAAAGCCTCTCTTCCAACAAGTTTCTCAGGAAAATCGCAGCTGATTTTAAGTTTAAACATTCACTCAACTTCAGGCTTCAGGACCACAGCGAGCCAAACAGGCTGAACCAATCTATCTACCTACAGTTACCTTGCTTTCTCCTTTCCTTCTTCCCTTCCTACTTTGTTCCCGTCTCCCCCCAACCCCCCCCCTTTTTTTTTTTTTAATACTTACATATTCTTGCTCCCGGAAAGGTCTGCATTGGCTTCTAAGTAAAAAACTAACCCTCTTAGCATATAATAGAACCATTAAAAGAAGGATAAAAAGAACAAGAGATAAGGAATGAAGAGAGCATGGTGAGGAGAGATCACTGCTACAAAAAATTTAGCTAAGTGTATTTATGGCAACTAATTTATAATGGAACTTTCAACTACTCTGCAGACATAATGATTTGCACAACACTCTAATGAAAATAAAGCATAACTTGTATCAAAGAAAACAAAATTGAATGTTGAGGAAAAGAGTGACCTAGAGATTTGTTATATTCAACTTGAAACTAACAGTTTTGGAACATAACAATAGGCCAGACATCTCCTCACTAAATGCTCACAGTAAGCCTACCATAGGGTCATTATGCCCATTTTGCAGAGGAAAATATGAGCTCTGAGAGAAGAGTGACCTGGAAATTAAGCAGCTTCATGAACCATTTATTCAATGACAACCTGATACATGCCACAAAATATTTCTTCATTTGACCAAAGGCCTGAAAAAGCAAAGTCATCATTAGCAGCACATTCTTCAAGAGGCAGCTGGTGTGACAAGTGAGCAGAACCTCTCCAACCTGGGCAAGGAAGATAGTTCAGCTGGCATCAGGGACTATTTGAGCTCTACCCACAGGCACAACATGTCACAGAACCAACTTTAGAACAGTACTTTACTACTAACATTTCTACTGTTGCGTAATCTTATACCCAGGAACAGAATCTATGAGGCTACAGCAGGAAACAAAGTCTGTCAACTTGGATCTTGTCCTAAATTTTCTGTTTTGGAGAGGTGATAGGGAGCCATCAAGGTTCAATCTCTTGGAGTATGTGCCAGGCTCCCCAGGTCGTCCCAGCAATAATGAAACAAGAGCTCCTGGGCCAGCCATTTTGCTGTCCATATGTCTCTTTCATGTGAGACTATTTGATCCTCGCGGCAATCCTGGGAGAGATATATGATGGTGAAAACATCCCATCATCCCAAATGAAAATTCCCACCTTGTAGATCAGAAAACCAAGGCCATGAGAAATTAAGGTTTTATCCAATAACTGTCATAATTATGACAAAACCTGGATCTCCTGTTGCTGAAGCCTGGGCTTTTTGCCCTACATCCCATTCCACTCCCAGTAAGAAATGCTGTCTCAGAGGATAAAGGACAGCATTATATATTGTGCAGAAAATCCAATTTGAATTGACTATGTGTCTGAAGAGCTGTACACCTGCCTGATAATGTGCCTTCTCTTACATAATCTCTGAGCAATAATTTATGGGCTTCAGAAAGTCGATTTATACAACTAAGCTATGAAAAATTCTGCGATTAATTTTACATTTGTGCCATGCTTCCTGCATTTCCACTGTTGTCTGGTTCTGATTTTCTACATCCTGCTCCCAAACTGGGACTCATCCAAAAACAGGCACCTTCTTTGTAGCTTCCACCCAGCTCCCCATTCGCAACCACCTTCAGAGGCCTGAGGAATCGTTGTGCCATTATTGCTGGGAAGTCCCAAGGAGACTGGCACAGAGTCATAGATTGAAACTTGACAGCTGCCCCCCATCCCTGCACCCCTCTGAAAGGCAAAATTTAGGACAGGAGCTCAGAGAGTTTACAGGCTTTGCTTCCTGTTCTAGCCTCATAGATTCTGCTCCCGGATGTAAGATTAAGCAACAGCAGAAATTCCAGAGTTCTGAAAATATACTGTCAGCTGAGATGACAGAAAACAGATGCTTAAAGTTCAGTTTCTTGTGGTATCTGGTGAAGAGTTAAAGACTTTAACAAAGGATGGGAGTGAGAAAAGCCACAAACTAGCCCCCCTTAAAATCTTTGCTTGGAAGCAACAGTTAGTGTTATCATATTTCCCTGTCCCTCTTAAGAAGTAAAATTTTAAAGTTTAAGGAGTATGCAGAATACCATTTTTCTTTTATTTCCTTTTTAATGTTGTTGACAATCGACAATTTATAATTGTATATATTTGTGGGGTACAAAGTGATGGTATGATTTATGATTACAATGTGGAATAATTAAATTAAGCTAATTAACATATCCATCACCTCAAATACTTCTTTTTCATAGTGAAAACATTTGAAATTTAGTCTCTTAGCAATTTTGAAATGTACAATATACTAATAGTAACTATATTAACCACACCACGCAATAGATCTCAAAAAAAAAAAAACAAACAATTATTCCTCCTGTCCAGCTGAGATTTTGTACCCTTCGACCATCTCCCCACTCCCCCCAACCCCCAACCTCGGTAACCATCATACTACTCTCTGCTTCTATGAGTGTGATTGTTTTACATTCCACATGTAACTGAGAACATACAGTATTTCTCTTTCTGTGCCTGGCTTCTTTCACTTAGTATAATGTCGTCTAGGTTCATCCATGTTGTCATAAATGAAAGAATTCCGTTTTGTTAAGGCTGAATGGTGTTCCATTGTGTATACATAACACATCTTTATTCATCTGTTGATAAATACTTAATGTTGATTCCATAACTTGAATAGTCCTGTCATGAATATGGGTGTGCAGATATCACTGTGATACACTGATTTAAAATGTTCTGGGTAATACCCAGAAGTGAGATTGAAGGACCTGGAGTATTAGTTTTCACTGATACCAGGCAGACTGCTCTATTGTGCTGATGTCTGGATTGGAATTGAGGAAACCTGAATTTTCACCGTGTTATTACTGCTCATAACAGATATGAGGGAATCTGGGTTCAAGTGTTAAAATTTTTTTAATGTAATAGAAGCATAATATTTACTTTTTTTTTTTTTTTTGAGACAGTGTTTCACTGTCACCCAGGCTGGAGTGCAGTGGTATGACATCAACTCACTGAAGCCTCCATCTCCGGGGTTCAAGTGATTCTCATGCCTCAGCCTTCTGAGCAGCTGGGACTGCAGGCACACACCACCACGCCTGGCTAAATTTTTATATTTTTAGTAGAGATGGGGTTTCACTATGTTGGCCAGGCTGGTCTCAAATTCCTGACCTCAGTGATCCACCCACCTCAGCCTCCCAAAGTGCTGGAAGTACAGGCCTGAGCCACCACACCTGGCCCAATATTTACTTTTAAAATAAATTCACCTAGGCCTTATATACCTGACAGTATCATAACAGTTATGGTGACAATGAAAACTGAAGTGGCATAGACTCCTGCCTGCACGTGCTAATATACAGCCATAGTCCCTCATGAAATAACCCCTATTTTCTCATATATTTCCAGGAATCCCAAGGAACCTTATTATATGTGCTCACAAACCAGTCCATTCCTACCAGGCACCTCTATTTCTACTGAACCCAAACCCTCATGGTGCCAAAACCTTGGTCCATGGTGATGGGGAAAAGATGACACTCAGGCCTCTGCTATGTGAGCTAGACCCTCTCAGAGGAGCTAGAAAGCAGCATCGCTTCTGCCCTTCAGCTTCCAACGTTTTCAGTGGAATAGCTCTGCCATGTTTTACCCACATCCCTTTATCTTCACAGAACCAGGAAGAAATTCCTAAGAGATAGATGTGAGTGGCAGCCTTCACATGGTACCAGGATGTCCCTTCTCTCTGACTACCAAGACTTAATTACAACCGAACCAAGCTCCTCATACCAGTGCCCTTTTCCTAAGAGGGTCCTCAGTACCTCATGAAAACAGACTTCTAGCAACCTACTTCAAACTTACCAGTCACTCAGCAGATGCTTACTGAGTGCCTGCTACGCACCAAAAACAACTGACGTCAACTTTCTAAGGCATTGGCTCTCTAAGGCATGGGCTCTAGACCCCAGACAAATCCTAGGTCATCTCCACTCCTGCCAAAATATAAGCACCACCAGCAGTCACTGGTACCTGGATGGATTTCCAACTATATCGCCATCTGAATGCCTGTAATACTAATCATTCTGTACTCAAATATCTCTTTTCTAAAGAAGTACTCAGGCATAGCTACACTTAGAAAGCTGCTATAGGCAGTTGGGAACATGAAAAAATCCTGCCAAAAGAAGACTCCTTCACACCAACACAGAAGAAAGAATAGACATCACTGTTAAAGAATAGGCATTATCAGATTTGCACACATGTAAGATAGCACAGAAACAACTACAAAGGCTAAATCAAATTTCACCAAAATTTAGGCAGTGGTGTGAAAGAAGGCACAATGAAAAATTGTCTTATCTCCTTGAGAGATAAATAGATGCACCTTGTAATTGTCTCCTGTGTACCTTGGGACGAAGTGACTTAGAAGGTATGTATTTACAGCTCTCAACCAGAAAGCCCATCATCTTACACTATAAAATCAAAAGGTCGGGCTTCTTATTGAGCCTACTATGTTTTCAAGGAAACACCCTAAAGAAGAGTCACCTCTTCCCTAAAGAAAATTTCATCATTTTATCCTTCCCTGGCTTGAAGGTCCAGATTGTCAAAAGGACCCACACTACCAAGTTAAAGATCACTGAAATTCCTTTTCCTCCCGTGGTTCTGCACAGGATATTTTATATAGGACATACAAAATGTTAAGCTTCCAAGGAGCAAATTTGCCTTAAAAATTTATTTAGTCCACAGGTTCCTCACTATCAAACAAAAGTCAGGCCTCAATGGAAAATGATATCTGGAGGAGGAAAGAGGGCAGATGGGGGCTTACCAAGTCTGGAAAGAAAAGGAATGGCAAAAAATAAAATGGTTTCGAAGAGTACCAAATATAAATTTTGCTGGTTTTATAAACGTATCAAGAATCAACACTATTCAGGAGTGTGCACGCACACACACACACACCCATGTGCTCAGATATATGCCTCATGCATATATTATATCTCATACTTTTTAAATATGTTTTGATATAATTTATTGACCTGACAGTATTTTATTTATTTTTATTTTTGTTATGCTAAGATGAGAAAGAATGAGAATGTAACATAAGAATGGAATTTGGTCTCAGCATTTTCCTGTGGTTGAACTTTTTGTCATTTTAGTACGTCTGTAGGACCCACCACAGAATTTGCTTCAAGACAACTTCTTTTTCAGGCTTTTGTATACCTGAGTGGACCTCTACCTCCAAAGCTGCTTGACTCAGCCAGAAAGTTATCAGTGAAATCATGTTGTGGGGATAACAACTTCTTAATGCCAAGCAACTCAGGTGCAGCTGTTTGAGAGAGGAGCTGAGCCCCTGCTAAAGCTGAGTTTCCCGTCATGCACCCCTGAATTAGCATTGGCACCAGAAGGCAAGGCAAGGCCAAGTACACAGCGTCTGCAAAAATGCAACAGTGCAATGTATTCAGTTTTGTTTTGATTTTTGGTTTTGGTTATCACTGGAAATAATACCTCAGTAGATTTTAACCCACAGCTTGACTCCTTCTGCTACAATTCAGCTCAACAGAAAATCCACCCTGGTATTCACAGGAGTGAATAGGCACCACAGCCCAGACACCCCAGAAATTAGCACTACTGACTTGTACTTTCTTTGCTATCAAATGGCAAGCCCTTCAGCTCCAGCTGCAAGGATTATCAGCTGTGCTGATAAGACAAGCTGTGCTGGCTAATGAGTTTACTCTGTTGGGTCCCCTCTCACCCAGATACCACTGGCTGAGCTGAGAGGAGTCACCTGGGGACTTCCCCCCACCCCCTCCAGTGTTGAAGGGGAAGCCAGAGCAGGGAATCCTGTAAGAAAAACATTTGTTTAAATCTTTTTTTTTTTTTTTTTAAGAATAAAACTTTCAGGCACTGAAACCTTGTTGATAAATAAACTAGTATCTAGCAGCCTTGCGTTCCTTTCACTTTCTGTTAGCACAGTTCTTTCCTAGAAATCAGAGCAGATGTATTTGCAGCAAGCTGGCCATACCAGGGTCATTTCTAAACATTAAGTTTTTCCTGAAGCATATTGTATTTGGGAGCCCGAAACAGGGGACAAATTCTCTACCTAACGAAAATTATGCATACCCAAACTCATCTTCAAAACGCAAATCACTTTCGAAACAAAGTATCTCAATTGGTAATAATTAACTTTTCTAACATTTACTGTTCTGTCCAAAGAGGACATGGTTATCTGTGATTATATCTGGGTATTGAATTGTGGGTGACATTGTTTTCATGTTTTTCTATGTTTTAATCAAAACAATGTATGCATTTTTGTGGGAAGTGTTTTGTTTTGGATTTGGAGATGAATCTTTATGTATTTTCTTTTAGTGTGGCTAGCTCTCCCAAAGTTCATTGCCTCTTTTTGTCTTCCATTCTGAGAGGGTCTCAGGCATCACCTGAGCCAGCCAGATTTTTAACGCAGCTGGTTGTAGCACATAGACTAACTTTATTGCCTCGTCCAGCTGTAATTTAGGAGAGACCTGAAATCTGTTGAATCAGATACCCAGGGGCAACTCTGAAAGGGAGGGGCTCACCAGGTTTATTGCGCTAGTCAGAAAGAAAGCAAAATGAGCGCAGCCAAGATACACCAAGGGTGACACTTTTATATAGGGATCAGCAATTTAATTTGTCTTTGCATTTTATGAATTGCAGGCAGACATGTATTTGCAGAGAAATACATGGGCATTTTTGAAAGCGATTAATTAAGCATGCAATTTATATGAAAACAATTTACTGCAGGACATTATCAGGGCACCCAAAATGCACATGCAATTTCCTTGCCTTCTAATTTGTAGACATAATTTATTTTGATAGTGCAATTAGGAAAAAAGACCTTTATTAATTTTGGTGCAAGTCTAAAGAACTAAGACCAATTTAGCGGCGAAAGAGTCGGCCTTAATGTAAAAAAGGAAGGTGTGGCCTTGGGCTCTGTCCTAGTGGATAAGTGTTCTGAATCCAAAGCCCTGGAATCACATGTATTCCTATTCCTTTCTTCAATAGGTCATTTAACCACTCTGAGCTCCAACTTTCTTATACACATGAAACAGAGCTGGAAAGATCCCTCCTCCTGGATTGGCATTTTATGGCAGGTTTGGAGGGTCTGTCCCACCAGTCTGCCTCTTACTCGTGGCAGGCTGCCCCATAATGGGCAACACTATGGGGCCTAGGCCCTCCCCAGCCTCACCTTCAAGTTACAGGCAATTCCATTACCTGCAGCAAATTCTCCACAGTGTACTTGCCCGCGGACCCCCTGACCCCACGCTTGCAGGTGCCCAGAATGAAGGCAGACAAGAGCTTGAATTGGATTTTCATTTTATGAGAAACAAATTTTCAGGATGGAAATGGAGCCCATGCCCCTATTAGCCTAGTCCTTTAACAAACTAAAACATCAGTCCAAGTCATCAAAATTTTACTAGTTACCTTCAAATCATAAAGCCCCCGAAGGGGTGGGGTTTTTTAGGATTTGGGGGAAACTATCAAATCCTCACAGAAAAATCTTTGGAGGCCCGCCAACAGTGAAGAACGAGCTCATGGGCTTCCAGTCACCACCCCTTTACCCCACACCCATCAAACACAGAAAGGGGGTGTATTAGTCCATTTTCACGCTGTTGATAAAGACATACCCGAGACTAGGAAGAAAAAGGGGTTTCATGGACTTACAGTTCCACATGGCTGGGGAGGCCTCACAATCATGGTGGAAGGCAAAGGAGGAGCTAGTGACATCTTTCGCGAATGGCGGCAGACAAACAGAGAGTTATGCAGGGGAACTCCTCTTTTTAAAACCATCAGATCTCCTGAGACTTACTCATTATTGCAAGAACAGCATAAGAAACACCTGCCCGCATGATTCAATTACCTCCCACTGGGTCCCTCCCACAACACGTGGAAATTGTGGGATTAAACAATTCTAGATGAGATTTGGGTGAGGACACAGCCAAACCATATCAAGGGGTAAAGGAACCAAGGAAGTGGATATGCACTAGGCATCATACTAGAGTGCCTCCCTATGTTCTGTCACACCAGGGCCAGGATAGCCCCATAAAAAGCTGGTATGTTGACCGGGAGCGGTGGATTACACTTGTAATCCCAGCACTTTGGGAGGCCAAGGTGGGTGGATCACCTGAGGTCGGGAGTGCGAGACCAGCCTGACCAACATGGAGAAACCCGTCTCTACTAAAAATACAAAATTAGCCAGGCATGGTGGTGCATGTCTGTAATCCCGGCTACATGGGAGGCTGGGACAGGAGAATTGCTTGAACCCGGGAGGCAGAGGTTGTGGTGAGCTGAGATCTTGCCATTGCACTCCAGCCTAGGCAACAAGAGGGAAACTCCGTCTCAAAAAGCTAGTATGTTTATTCCCACTTTGCAAATGAGAAACCGGAGCTCAGAAAGGCTAGTGGGAATCCAGTTCCGACTGACTGCAGAACCTAGGCTCTTTCCACTCCACCACTCAAGCTGTGGGCTCCCCTAGGAATACAGAGAGGCCATGTGGTCCTTTTCCACTGGTGAGCCTTCCTTTTGGGTGACTGAGCCTTAAGAAGCCATTTTACCTATGTTCTGAATTCCCATGACACTTAGCCTGTGTTTGCTAAGTGTTAGCAAACTTAGTGATGGGTTAGTCTTTGACCCTTCCTTGGTGTTTGATAAACCACCATTTTTATAATCATATCAATGGCAGTTGATCATTTCCATAGTACATACACAATAGTTATTTACATATGTAACCCAGACTTTTCCAGTGTGGGCTCACAACATAAAGTTACATTTTTCTTTCATATACAAATTACAATCCCACAAGATCTCCACTTATCCAGATTAGCAGAAAATCTGAGCGTTCCCCCTTTCACATGAAACAGCTCCCTCCTTAGTATGATCAAAACTCCCGAGTGTGCTCACTCAGTCCTCAGATTCAGTCTGGGTTCTCTTGTTTCAAGGGTAAATGTGGATGGTGTGAGCAAGCCACAGGAAGTGCCTCCTTCACAGCCAATGTTGACACTATTACCAAATCAGGAATGTGCCACTGGAAATTGGAAACGGGCACTGGAATAACCTGGGAATGAGAATAATGCCCATTGGCTGCCACTGTTGCTGTTGCTTATATCTGACATTCTAATGTCATTTACAGTCCATTTTAATGCCTTTCCGGGGGGACACAATGTCACCACCGAAACCAAAGAGGCTCCCGAAGCTGACACCCTCAATGCCCTCTGCCTGAGTAGCTCCTTGGACCCTACCCCAAGATCACCAATAGAGGGCCCTACCAATCCCAACCTGGAGTTCCAGTTGTTGCATTCTTAGCTCTTTCAGCTCATCCATTGTTTTCCCCAAGGCAGACCATATCCTGGATCAGGATATCTAGTATCAGCCAGAAACTGTCTCCAGAAACAGTTCACTTGCCCTTGCGTTATGTTGGGGTCACTCATTCACACTCCTTCCTCCCTTAGGGCAATTTCCTCTCAGAGCTTCTGCTGACCTTCCCTGTTCTCTGACCTAGATAGGTATGTAAGTCAGGTAATTAGGTACCCCAGTTCATCAGAACTTCCAAAGGCTCCGGGGACACCTTGTAAATTCATGGAAACACATTAAAGTGGAGTGGGGTTTTGCCAGATATGTAAATACCTTAAAGGGGTCACTTAGTGGTCCTTCCCAGAACAAAGTAAGACTGCCCAGAAGTGAATAAATGTTGCCCTCTAAAGAAAGAAAATTGCCTATAATTTTAAAATGACATTTGGGCAAGTTATTAAAAAGTCAATAAATGGAGTTAAAGTCCTGTCTGCCTGGGCACCCTATAGATAAACCTTCCTCTGTTTAGGGCTATTTAGAACACATATTCATCAGGATATAAAAGGTATGTGTCCCCAGTTCTCCTAAGTGTATTATAATACAAATAAGAATTATCCCAATCACAGTAATGATATTACACATGACTCACAGGCTGCCTACAGTTACACTGTACTAGAAGCTATTATCTTATTTAATCATCACAATCACCTTACAAGGCAGGATATTACTATCATTTTCACATTACCAGTGAGAAAACTTTAGCTCGAGGAGGTTAAGTGGCAAACTAATAAATGGCAGAGCTGTACCCTGAACCCACAACTGTCAGACCTCACACATCTGTTTTCTTGATAATTTGTTAGTTTTGAGTTAGAAACAACCAATTTGGATAGAAACATTTATTGCATCCAAAAGCTGCATGACCTTTGGCAAAATACATTTTCTTTGATCATCTATTTCCTTTATATAACTAATAATGACCAATTTTCAGGGTTTTGTGAGGGAAAAAAAGTGCAATAATGTGAAAAGAACTATGTATATCATAAAACGCACAAAATATGACTGATATTTTTAATTTGTCTCTTGGTAACCAGGGCAGCAACATGATGAAAATAGACCCTGGAAATCTTGATGACAGTAGGCGTCACTTTGATGGCAAAGGATGATTGCCTTCATGCCCTGACAACCTGGGGAGACAGGAGGAAGATGCTTCTAACACACCTAAGACATTGTAGTAGATACCTGTCACTTGTGGCTGCCAAGATCTTTTGATAATTCTCCAAATGGGGAATCCCACCTTCTCAACATAGACTCAAAAAACCAAAAAAGCTATTTCCTAACCCTCTTTGTTAGAGAACAGACTTGTGATGTAGATGCCATCACTCAGACCCACCCAAATGAGACTGATTCTGAAGCAATATGAGAAGAGTGGTGGAAGATGACAGGTCTATTTTGCTGGTACTTTTGGCAAATTTCTGGAGGTGTTGGTGGTTCTGGCAGCATGATTTGGGGGTAAGGGAACAATAAAAACACCCTGATGGCAGCAGATAAACCTGGCTCTGGGGTTGGTGGTGGCAGAGGCCCCCTCTCCAGCCCAGTTCTGCAGTGTGGTTCTGAAAGGCAAGCTCAGCCAAGACGCTGTTCAGCCTTCCAGTGATCCTCTGGGCTTTCTAATATGCTTGAATAAATTCATTTCTGCTTGAACCTGCTAAAGAGGATAGTGTTGTCTGCAACTAAGAACTAAAGCAGCACTTATAGTTTCTCCCATACCAATTATGCAAGGGAAGAGTAATTGTTTGAAGAAGACTGACAGGTTTGCTTCATTTGGGATGGGCCAACTCAGCTGCTGCCAAAGGGAGTTCTCTGGCAGGTGATAAAGTTGCTGACAATGTGAGTGAAGACAACAGAAGCTACCTAGTAAGTGCCAATCAATGCACAGATAGGCAACCTGGGCTGATTGTTGGACACACATTTTCTAATCTATATGGTCATCCTTAAAGGTAAATAATATTACTACCACACTACAGTGAAGAAATCTGGAGCTCAGGGAGGTTAAGTGAATTGTGGAGAAACAGCCACAGTTAGTACAGAAGCCAGTCTTCATAGAAAGCCCCTCTGGCTGCAAAGACATAAGAATAACACAACGGACTTTGGAGACTCAAGAAAGGGTAGGAGTGGGGTGAGGGATAGAAGTCTATAAATTGGATACAGTGTATACTGCTCAGGTGATGGGTGTACCAAAATTTCAGAAATCACCACTAAAGAACTTATTCGTGTAGCCAAACACCACCTGTTCCCCAAAAGCTATGGAAATAAAATAATAAATCAATAAAAAGCCCCTCTGCTTCCACACACACCATTCTTCCCCTATCACACTCTGGGATGGAGTGTGGATTTAGACCTAAGAATTTCCAGGTGCCTGAGGATCAACTTCCTCCCAAAGAAAGACAGAAATCACCTGCTTTAAAAGATTTATCTACTGTTGTCTAATGACTCTAAAAACAACTAGCTCTCAATATTTTGTTATCCATATAGGACATTTCTCACAAGCAGGTTTATTTAATCTGAAAGAATAAAGATTGATTTTCCTATTACTCGTTCTAGTGATTTTACGTATTTAAATTACAAACTTTTCTAAGAGGTGATTCTATATAATGAAAGGTAAGAGGCATCTATGTAAGGGCCAAAGTATTCAACAGTTAGTGAAGGTGATGTTTAAAAATACTGTTTTTTGAGGTTTTTTAAAATTTTTTTCTAATTTTGAGGAAAATGGGAGTGAAAAGTCAGAAGTGTTTTTTGTTTTACCATGAGCGAGACAACAATGAAAGCACAGGGACTCACTAAGTAGAAGACACCAAAGAAGGTTCAGAAAGGAAGTCGGCTCTCCCCAACCCGGCTCCACCCCCCGCCACCCTCTGTGCCACGCCATGGCAATGGCTCTGTGAAGGGTGCAGCCCCCAAGTTTGGTGTCTCCACTTTTATTGCCTTTATTTTGTGAGAAGAAAGTTACTTACTGTTTAACAACAAGAAAACTTTGTCCAGGTCAAATAAGATATCTTGGGGAAATAAAACCAACCATTCCACAGTACAATCATTTTGACAGGAATCCTCAAAGTAGGTCATCCATTTCTTACAGTTTAAGCATCTGTAAATCCCGCAATATTCATGTAAAAGGGAAGTTTATGAAGTATGTTACATTAATAGGATCCATTGCCTTGATTCTGAGATGTCATACCTTTTCAAATGCTCCATTGTATTATCAACAGCTTCTTAGAGACAAAGCAAAAAAGAAACCGTATTTAAATGAACATGTTGCTTTTAAGATGTGCCCCCAATTTCCTGAAAATAAAACTTATTTTTTAAAAGAAGTCTCGTTTAGATTCAAGGAAATATGATCACTATAACTACATTCATTCCTCGATTTGAGGATTTATTTCTTTGAAATTCTTATTAGAGATTTTAGCTTTTCTTGTGAAGTTTTATTAACAACGTGAAGACTTGTAAGTTGAACTATATATATATAGTGTGTATATATATATATTTATATATATACACACACACACACACACACACACACACATATATATAACTGGAGGTCCAGATAAATTACCTGGAAACATCCACCCAGACTAAAATGACATTTACAGAGAAAGACTAAAACATTGATAGTCTGTCATTTTTGTGTTTATTCCTATCTATTACACAAGACTCTTGGGTTACAAGTAACTAATTCAAGCATTAAACCAAAAGGAGTGTTTTATTATAAGGATATACAGAGATGTTTAATTAATCCCAAAGCTAAAAACAGTTCCTAATAAGGAGACAAACCAGTAACTGGAAAATTGGAGAATCTTAAGAAATACCCTCTCTGATTTTCTTGCCTCTTCCCTTTTTTTCATAGCTTCTTAATTCTTTTCTTTCCTTGAAGACAGTCTTTTTTCTTTCTCATCCCTAGGGTGGGGTTCGGCCAGTATTCTAGGGTTTACTTCTCTAGGTTCAAAATTTCTCATTAGCAGCAAAGAGACTTGAATTGCCTAACCTGAGACAAATGTCCTCCATTCCTTGCAGGGGAAGTGAGTAGAGGAAGCTGGGCCATGTATAAAGCATTAGTGCCAGGGACCCACCTGTGTGAATGTCTTGAGACAGGGGAATATAGTTCTCAAGAAAAGGAGAGCAGCTCACAAGCTGGGCATTCTGTCCCTCAAGCCCATCTCCAGAACTCCGAAACTCTTTGAGTTCAGAGCCACCTTCTCTGCCCAGCAGCTCACACATTCCTGAAAAACAGCTTGGGATACTAGCAAATCACTGCATGTTTAGGTGACCTCCTGAAGAGGGATGGTGCTTGCAGTAATGGTAAGTTCCAGGCACCCAACTTGGAAGACTTTACTATCCCTTTAAGCACATATCCTTTGAATGAATGGTGGTATTTGTAAAACCAACCTTCATGCATTTTTGCTATTTCAATTACTTGTAAATCAAGACACACAAGCTTTTGTTTTCCTACTAAAATTCCTGAGATTTTGCCAATAAAACTGGGGTGCCTGAATATAATGTGCATGTGAGATTACAGTCCCCAAAGCTAATGGTCAGCAATTTGCCCCAGAATCAGCATCACACCTGAGATTCAACACCTGAGATTCAACATATGTGTGTCATGTGATGGAGCACTCAGTTTGGGCTTTTCACTTTTGTAGCTTTACCTATTTAAAAAAAAAAAAAAAAAAACTGGGAAAAAAAAAGGGCCAAAATTGGCCATTTTAAATAGTCAAGGTAAAACTGTCTACTTTTAATGTATGGCATATTTTGACACATGACTTGTATTATTTCATTATTTGAAAAGATGGTTTTCTGATATGCTTGATGGATTATTTTCATCATCGTTGAAACTTTTTTCAAGGATATTAACATATCTGTAAAAACATCAATGATGTTAGAATTATGTTGGGAAGAAACCAGCAGATATTCATTGTCTAGAAAGAATTTTTCTCACTGATCTGGTTCAACATGAATGGTTTTCTCCAAGAGGAATGGCTAGAATGGAGCAGCTGTTGCCTTGGGCTGGCCAGAGGTTTTCACGCATCTCACCTTCTTCTTTGTACTAGGGAAGTCTCTCAGTTGAAGAACTTTGCTCTGTACTTGGACCTTCATGACCTTACTTAGGAAAGAAATTAGGAAATTTCTTGAGTCACACACAGTCCTAAATCCTAGGACAAGGGCACTGAAAATCCTTGGTGTGGAAATTTGCCCTTTGAGTCGGGGTCCTTCTATGGAAATTGGAGGTTGCACTAACAACTGCTTGAGGGGTAGGAAAAAGAGGCAGGACCAAGATGGCCTGTAACATGGAAACTGTAGCCAAAGGAATCAAAATGGGAGGATGAAAACAGAAGAAAATGAACAGTGGTGCTCTGATGATGAGACTAGATTTGTACAGCACATCTTGACCCTGTGGGGAAAAAAGGGTAAAGGTAGATTTGAATAATACCTCAAAGACAGTTTCCTTTGCTGTGGTATCTGCCTTGAGGGTTGAAGTCTTGTGGTCAATAGGTGCAATTCCTCAGCTACAACATAATATGAGGGAGTTGGGGGCAGAGGATGGATCACTAGCTGACTACTTCAAAAGGAGTTTCACAGAGTGGGCTACTTTTATACTATTTTACTTTAGTGAGTTTTCTAGAACCCATTTTTCAGAGCTAAACTCATGCTGATTGAACTCTAAGTCTAATATCTGAAACCAGAATACCTATTTATTTATTCACAGTGAGATAAAATGTCAGAAGCCCCATACACTCAGACCATTGGTCTAGGCGTTCTCTTCCTGTAGGTACATTAACTACCCAGGAAACCAAGCTGTAATTGCAAAGTAACTTGGTGAACATAGAATCAAAATAAGAAGAATAAATTTGATGGGTTGAATGTTTAATAGCATCAGGCTGAAATTGCATAATGTATTCATCTCTACAAAAGTATTATTACACTTGACCTTGGACAGGAGCATACTCACACTTGTGCATGCTCAACTCCTTTCCTCTTCTTTTCCAGAATGGTTTTAATCACCGTCACTCCTGTGATCTCCCTATCCTAGGCTTTCTTTGCTGATCAACATCCCTTCTGATTGACGTAGACTTTTTTTGACCTGTTATCAGTTTCAGTAATTTTTCTGTACAGCTTTATAGACAAGAGAGATATTCTCTTTTGTATAGAAAAAAAATTAATTGCATGCTTGTTTTGTTTGTTTGTTTGAGAGACAGGGTCCTGCTCTGTCACCAAAGCTGAAGCATAGTGAAATGATCATGGCTCACAGCAGCTTCAACCTCCCTGGCTCAAGCAATCCTCCCACCTCAGCCTCCCGAATAACTGGAATCACGGTTGTGCATCACCATGCCTAGATAATTTTTTTTTTTTTTTTTTTTTTTGGTAGAGATGAGATCCCACTATGTAGCCCAGGCTGGAGTCAAACTCCAAACTCCTGGGCTCAAAAAATCCTCCCACCTTGGCCTCCCAAAGTGCTGGGATTATAGGCATGAGCCACCACACTCAGCCTACATGCTTGTTTTAAATGTTTAACTCTCAGACAACAATCTTGTTTATTTTACTTCCAGATTGTTGGATGATGTCTTATTATGCCTATAGAAACTTGAAATGCTATCCATTTGTGCTACTTGGGCTTTTACGACCCTTGGTATTTTATCTTTCAGGCTTTCTAAGCTTAACACTATATAGCCAAGAGTGAAAGAAAATTAGTATCACAGCACCAGCCTGTCCTGAGTCTTTGGGATGCAATATGCTCTGATGATCTCACAAGTTTATTTGTGAATCCCATCAGTTTTTCCTGTCGTTTCCAAGAGGTTAGTGGGATGACATACACAGGATAATTGAGTAAACTTCTACATAAACAGCATCTGCAATTGCAGATACAAGAATAAGTTCCATTATGGAAATATAATATGTAGGAGTGCTATACCAATAATTGGAAAGGTAAAGACTCAGGGCTTAAGAAAATCAAAAGAGAATAAAAGAATGAGAAAGAAGTCCAGATGGCCTCAACATTCATGCATTCAGTTTTCAAACAAATAACTTACTCATATGTGTGTGTTTCTGTAATACCATTTCCAAACTTCGATGTTCATATCTCAGGTGAAAAATGAGTGCTCAAAGTCACCTCCCAGCCAATTGTTCCATTTTAGCAGCCTCACTATATTTGTGTGCACTGTACTATTTATCCAATTACTCATTTTTTACACTTTTACCTATTATTTTATAAATAAGAGTAAACAAGAAATATTAAATGTCTGACACTGGCAATAAAATGCATAGCTTTCATACACAATCTGCTTGAGTCAAAGAAGGAACTTACCAAGCATGCCAGTAGTAGAAAATCATTAGTCTAAATTGAATTCCTGCTGAACATAAGCCAATTGAATGTGGCTTATGTGTTCAGTTGTAAAGAAAAATTTAAAAAAGAAAGACCATTTAAATCATGCTGGAAATGTAATCCTGAACATTATATACTGAAGGCAAGATGTAATCAAGACATTTAAAAATTTTTTCCTCTTTATGACTGAGATTCTCTTATCAGGTTTGTTTGTTGTTCGACTTTCATATATTTCACTTTCTTGCATGTTTTCAAGTATATATTAAACTTGAAAGATATTTTCAGCATTTGCTGAAAAGCAAAACAAATTAGTGAAATACCCAGAGGCCTTGACACTACATTTCTTTAACGAGGGAAGGGCTGGAATATAGGTGAGCCACATCAAAACTTTCTGTTAACTAGCCGGGCGAGGTTGCGGGCGCCTATAGTCCCAGCTACTCGGGAGGCTGAGGCAGGAGAATGGCGGGAACCCGGGAGGCGGAGCTTGCAGTGAGCTGAGATCCGGCCACTGCACTCCAGCCCGGGCGACAGAGCAAGACTCCGTCTCAAAAAAAAAAAAAAAAAAAAAAAAAAAATTCTG
Source organism: Rhinopithecus bieti (assembly GCF_001698545.2). Classification (NCBI taxonomy): domain Eukaryota; kingdom Metazoa; phylum Chordata; class Mammalia; order Primates; family Cercopithecidae; genus Rhinopithecus; species Rhinopithecus bieti. Next base: position 980,069 of record NW_016818642.1, read on the forward strand.
TTACATTGTGCTGGCAAAGCTCTGCCTAAGATGCGAAAAGTGGAGGGAAATCTCTATAAAGGAAGATATTTCCCCTTTTGCAATGGTGAGCTAATTGTGTTAATCAAGGTTATACGCAGCAGATTGTGCTGTCTCTCTGAAGATGTGAGCACACCAGGAAGCATAAGTCAAACAGTGAGCTTCTTCTTAAAAGCTGGTCTCCTAGCCATCTTTCACTGATTAATGAGTACCTTGGCATCAGAATCTAAAAGTTGAGAGATAATGAAAAAGAGTAGAACTCCTAGAACCAGCATCACCATCTGTCTGAAGCCTACTTTTACACTTCCCCTACATTATGTACCAAAATCCCAAAAATTATCATATCTCAGACTTTATTCATTTAAGGAAAAGCATAGCATTATCATGAGTACCAGTAGTCATGATCAAAGAGAATTCTAGGAAATTAAAGAGAGGTCAGATCTAATAGAATTTAGGTGTACTCAGACTCAATATTACCTTTGGCTTTAGTTTGTGTGAGTTTTGAAAAGGCAGAATTCTGGCCGGGCACGGTGGCTCAAGCCTGTAATCCCAGCACTTTGGGAGGCCGAGACGGGCAGATCACGAGGTCAGGAGATCGAGACCATCCTGGCTAACACAGTGAAACCCCGTCTCTACTAAAAAATACAAAAAACTAGCCGGGTGAGGTGGCGAGCGCCTGTAGTCCCAGCTACTCGGGAGGCTGAGGCAGGAGAATGGCGTAAACCCGGGAGGCGGAGCTTGCAGTGAGCTGAGATCCGGCCACTGTACTCCAGCCTGGGCGACAGAGCGAGACTCCGTCTCAAAAAAAAAAAAAAAAAGAAAGAAAAGACAGAATTCTAATGTTATATTTTGTGCCACTCAGTGCACAGGTAGTACAACCCATGTTGCTACCACCTAAGATTTGAAGAACATATTACAATACCAAGTACAGGATTAGAGAAGACATGGAGAAATGGCAGCTCCCGTACATGGCTAGTATGGGATATAAATTAGTAGAAATACAGGAGAGCAGTTTGACCATATTTATCCAAGGAAATATCCTTAAGAAGTAAAAATAAATGAATTACAGCTAAGTCTATCACCATGCACAGATCTCAAACATTTACTGTTAGAGAAAACTACATATAACATCACTTATCTAAAGTTAAACACATGCAGAACAACTATGCATTTTAATGGATAGACACATGTAAAGTAAAGGCAGACCACTATGGAAGGAAATGATAGAAACTGACTTCAAGGTAGTGGTTATCTTGGTGGAGAAAGAAAGAGAAATGAGACTGAAAGGGTGTTGAAAAAGAGTTTCTCCTGGTTTTGTAAAGTTTTATTTCTTAAGAAATAAAAATCCTAAGGAAATATGACACAATAAGATTTGTTTAAACTGCATAATGACAGATTGTGAACACAAATTTATTTTCACTCCCTCCCAAACCCCAATAAAATGATAATAAGTGTAATTTTAAGGCAGAAAATCTAAAAAGAGAAAGATAATGGGAAAAGAGACAAGAGAAACAAATTTAAAAGCTGGAAGGCAGATGGGATTTTCTGACTTCGAAGAACTGAGAAATGAAAATCCTGTGCTGACCAGGGAGAAACAGAAAAACAGCTTGATTTTCTCTGCAGGCCCCCTAAGAAAGTTTAGACACTAGCAGTACAAAGTACTGGAAGTACAGGTGACAGTCTGACCAAAATAGGAGGATGGGTTGGAAACAGGAGGATGCTGTGGAAGAAGTAGATAAAAAGTAATAATTAATTAAAATTTTTTAAAAATTTAAATGCAGTTAAATCTCAGATTCATACCTATCTCAGAGCAGCTTCGTGGCTGCCCTTCTCACGTCACTTGAAAACTGTGAGTTGATTCACTGGAGAAAGTAAAGCAGGCCAGGCATGGTGGTTCATGCCTGTAATCCCAGCATTCGGGGAGGCTGAGGCAGGAGGATTGCTTGAGCCCAGAAGTTCAAGGCTCAGTGAGCTATGATTGCACCACTGCATTCCAGCCTGGATGACAGAGTGAGACCCTGACTCAAAATAAAATAAAAAAAAAGAATGTTAAACAGAGAGTCTCTCAGCTAGGAGACCAAGCACGGCAGAGGAATTATATTAAAAACAGGACTAAAAGAGTTCAAGACCAGCCTGGGCAACATAGTGAGACCATATCTCAAGAAAATTTTTAAAATAAAATTAGCTGGGTGTGGTGGTATACACCTGTAATCCTAGATACCCAGGAGGCTGATGTGGGGGGATTGTTTGAGCTCAGGAGTTTGAAGCTGCAGTGAGCTATGATGGCACCACTGTACTCCAGACTGGGAAACAGTAAGATCTTGTCTCTAAAAAAAACGTTTTTTAATTATAAAAACAGGGCTATGAGAATTTTTGTATGTTGCATTGCTAAATCCACAGTCCTCTTCCCTCACTTGGTTCCTAGAACAATGGTAGTAATAAGTATATTATCCTTAACACAAGACATTGAAAACATTTTCTCCAGAGAATTTGACAATCCCGCAAAACAAAACAAAACAAAACAAAAACAACCCAGAGCCAGATACCTCTGTAGGGACTCTCAGACCTCCCAGGCCCCACCTGGGTACTGAGAGGCTTCCCATCAGGCTGTAGTATTCCACTCTAAAACATGAACAGAAAACTCAAGGACATCAGACATCTGACAAAAGGCCCTAAGCCGAAAGATAGGGATCAAAGCTAATAAGCAGAAAAAAGCAGATTGGAGGAACCAGGATGTATACAAGAAAAAGAAAACTTAAAATATATATATATATATATATATAATGCTCAGAGAGATAAGAGATAATGTATTCATTTAAGAAAAGAGAACAAGATGCCATAAAAGAAATTTCAAAGAACAACCAAGATCACTTAGCAATTAAAAAGGAAAGTGAAAATTGAAAGAAAAGAGATAAGAAAATTAGGGTATCAATCCAGAAAGTCTGACATCCAAATAATAAGAGTCCCAGAAAAAAGCAGACAAAAAGGAGAGAGAAAATTATCAAATAGTTCAGGGAAATTACCTGGTACAGAGGATCTGAGTTTCCAGACTCGAAGAGCCCAGCAAGGGTTCAGTAAAACAGATGAAAGCATGACCATATACAGACAGTTACTGAAAAATTTTAGAACGTCAGGTTCAAAGAGAAGACCCTACAAGCTCCCAGAAAGGAAGACAAAAAAATCACACAAAGATCAGAAATCAAAATAGTGTCAGTCTATTCCAGGGGGACTACTCCAGCAACATTTTCTGTGAAGGGCCAGATAGAAAGCAATATTTTTAGACTTTGCAGGCCACATACAATCTGTTGCATTTTCTTTTTTGTTTTGTTTTGGAAGCTTTTTTTTTTTTTTTTTTTTTTTTTTGGTTGGTTGGTTGGTTAGTTGGCTGGTTGGTTGGTTGGCTTTTACCGTCCTTAAAAACGTAAAAAACATTTTTAGCTCACAGGCCATACAAAAATAGGCCACAGGTGAGGTAGCAGGTGAGACTCAACTCTAGAGATGGGACTCAGACACTGTACCAGATTCAAGACTAGCTAAAACAGAGCCAGCGCAGAAGCAGCTTTCAATCAGACATGCTCACCAATGTGCCATGTCAATTTACCATTGCCATGGCAACACCTGGGAGTTACTGCCCTTTTCCATAGCAATGACCCAATGATCCAAAAATTTCTACCCCTTTCCTAGAAATTTCAGCATAAACTGCCCCTTATTCTGCATGCAATTTAAAGCAGGTATAAATATGACTGCAAAACTGCCCTGAGCTGCTACTCTCTGCCTACCGGTTAGCCCTGCTTTGCAAAAGCAGTCACAGAGCTGTAATACCACCAGAGCTGTAACACTGCCTGTTCAATAAAGCTGTTTTTCTTCTACCTCTGGCTTGCCCTTGAATTATTTTCTGGGCAGAGCCAAGAACCCTCATAGACTAAACTCCACTTCAGGCTTGCCTGCCCTGCATCACAGGGATGTAGTTTGCTGACTTCAGTCTAGTCAACAGCAACACTGGATTCCAGATGACAGTGGAGCAATGCATGCAGTAGCCTGAGGAAAAATTATTTCCAACCTCTGGCTCTATACCCAGCCAAACTATCCATTAATCTCACAGTAAAAAGACACATTTAGTCATATCAGTTCTCCAAAAATATTTCATCTAAGCACCATCTTTCAGAACACTACTGAGGCATATGTGTTACCAAAAGGAGAACATAAGGTGAAAAGAGAAAGAAAATGCCATTACAAAATCTGGGACCAAATAAGAGAAAGATCAAAGAAATCCACAGTGTGGTCCTGAAGACAGCTCTCAGATAGGAATCCATGCCAGATTAGAGCAGGTTCAAGACTTCAGAAGAAATTTCTTCCAAAAGGTGGAATTCATAGAATGCCTAATACAACTAAATATATTGAAAGGAGATTTAGACAAATGGCCAAAAGTTCAGGAGGAATTACAGATAAATGTAACAAAAACTTAGAAAATAAAAGATAATTATTAACCTCAGAGGAAAGAAAAGTTGCTTAAGAAAGTTTAAAAAATCACAGAATACCAAATATCTCAGATGTGGACAGCATTTACATGGTCATAATATAAGCAATGGCTACCTAATCTCGAAAATTACAATGTATTAGGATGACAGAGGAATGTGACAGAAAAGGAAAGTAAAAGGAAGCCACATCCTTATATAGCAGGAAGTCCATATGTATGCTTCAAAGAATTAATAGCCATATTTTATATATTTTATATAACAATATGAAATACTAAATTAAATTAGTCAGTGAAAGCCATTGAAATGGTTACCTTTGAATTTAGGGAAATGGAGGCAGTTATTTAAACATTTAAAACTAAATGATAAGTAGTGTTCCCTACACTGACTTGTCTATATTTAAACACTTTGTATTTTAAAACTTTTATTTTTAAGGAGCATTCTTTATATATCAGTATAAGGTGTTGTCAAATACAGTTTGCCTACATCTTCAAAGTTGTATCATAAAGAATACTAAAATATTTTGAGGTTTTTTACATTAGTAGAAATATTCAAAGAGATATTGTTAATCAACTTCTTAAACAATCAGAAGTCCCAGAATCTTGCTTCACTGATTTCACCCTCCTATTTTCCTCTAACACACTTTACTCATCTGTAAAATCCAGCTGGTCTGGTTTCTTGGGGTCACAAGGAAAAGACACACACATTCTTCACAACAGGAATTTGTTGCAAGAATAAACAGGAACATAAGGAAGAGGCAGAAAGTGCCTCATCAGCACAATCACCCTGTGTATTGTATATTTGTCATATTTTGGCCACCAAGCATCTGAAACACATCCTATATTGGGAAAACTTTTCTTTTTATGGAGAGTCAATAGAACACAAAAGCTGCCTCCACTGTATCCTGAAAATACCACATACTGTTGACCCTTGGACAACCGGGCTTAGGGGTACTGACTGCCCCCCACACAGTCAAAAATTCATATCTAACTTTTGACTCTCCCACAACATAATTATTAATAGCTGACCGTTAACCAGAAGCCTTACCAGTAACATAAACAGTCTATTAACAAATATTTTTCATGGTATGTGTAATATATGTATATATAAAATATATTTTTTTCTTTTCTCTAGCTTACTTTATTGTAAGAGTTCTCTCTCTCTAATATATATAATATATACATAATATATTATATCTAATATATAATATATTATTTATATATCTAATATATAAGATATAATATATCTTATGTATATATCATATATTAGAGAGAGCGAGCACTCTTACAATAAAGTACGCTAGAGAAAAGAAAATATTATTAAGAAAACCACAAGAAAGAGAAAATGTATTTACTGTTCATTAGGTGGAAGTGGATCACCATAAGGGTCTTCATCCTCATCATCTTCACATTGAGATGGCTAAGGAAGTGGAGGAGGAGAGGCTGGTCTTGCTGTCTCGGTGGTAACAGAGGCTGAAGAAAACCCATGTGTAAGTGGACCCATGGAGTTCAAACTCACATTGTCCAAAACATGTTGTTCAAGGGTCAACTGTACTCGCCTTCCCAGACTCCCTTGCACAGCTCTCTAATCCTCAAAACAATTGTTTGAGCTCCCCAATACCTCTTGAATATAACCCTCTTCTGTGTAAATAAGCCAGAATTGATTTTCATCACTTCCACTTTAGAAGACTATTGTATTCATTTCTGGAACTTGGAAGTTGACATCAGTCTGTTCTTAAATGTAGAATCAGCTGATTGAAGGATGGAGGATGGAGGAGAAGGGTGGAGGGATTTGAGGATCCCTGTCTCTCCAGAGGGTTAGTTTATAACCCTTGTCACATAGATGCAAAATATGTGGCTAGATGTTTGCCTGGTGTACCTTGGGACTTATAAAATGTAGTCACCAAAACTAAGGTTTTTTTTTTTTATGGGAAAATTTCAGATCTTGGCATGTTTTGGCAATCTCTTGCAGCTTTTGGTGAGGTACTATAAGAAAGAGATAAGTTTAGTATCCAGTATAAAAGAGTAAAGAAAATACAACTTTGCTAATAAAGGCCCTTTCAGTTACCCAAAAGTCCAATAACTTTGAGTCTTTCAAATTTCAAGAAACCAAATTCTCTACCCCAGGCCAATGGTAGCCCAGCAGAGTAATTGAAACTAAACCTTAGAAGGAGTAAAGATCACAGTTACAGGGAAGCTTCAGTGCTCAGGCCTCAGCTCAATAAACACGGAACTTTCTCTGTAAAAAATGCAGCCACGGGTCAAAGATATGAACTGATCTAGTGCTTCTTCATCTAAGGCCATTGCTTTTAATTGGATCAGGGTGGAGCTCATTAAGTTGAGAATCACAAAAGTGAGCAGATCAGAGTTCTGTAGAACTCAAGGCGTCACAGACAGTTAAAAAGGGATCCGCACCACATTTACTTTCTGTTTGAGCCTCTCTTCCCCAAAAGTCTTGTCTTTTTCTCCATGTGTTGGCTTTATTTTTTTCTCACTACAAAAGGATCTCCTCCACACACTTTTTCAATTAATATTCAAAAAATCCTGGAGGAAGGCTATGATTGGCCCAGGTTGGGCCACACCCAGTGCTCACACTTGGACTGATTAATTTTAGCCAGATGTCCTGGAAACTGCAATTGGTCCAATCTTTGACTGTGACGGGGCGGACTAGAAGAGGCCATCACTGGAAAGGAGGATGGTGAAAGCAGTATCAGATGGTCTCACTTAATTTTGAAAACAACCCTACAAGGTATGTACCACTTTTTCTTGGTAACTTATATTGTTATATCTGTTGTAAAGAAGAATGTTACACTTATAAAAGTCAAACTCCTCATGAACGTAGATGTAGTAAAATGAAGAGCCAGGATTCAGACCCAAATCTATCTAATACCACAGCTCATGTTCTTAAACTTCTTCTTTACCAGTGCATCTTAGGGTTGTGTTATTGTTGCAAAACATGTTTCAAAAATAAATTTCAATAAATGATGATGGAGGTCTACTCTCACTAATGACAAGATTTTGCAATTCCCCTGGGCTTTTCTTCTGTTATGATATGCAGTGGAAAAGGAAACATCTAATTAAATTGAATCTATAAGAAGCCATGAGAGGAGAGAAAAGAGAAAGGTAAGAAAATATTTTATTGGAAGAGTCTGTGTCGTCTATGGCAAGGATGAAGGCAGCCCTACTAAAAAATAAAGATAAAGTAAAATAATTTTTAAAAGAGAAAACATCAAAGAAAAAAAGTCTTATAAAGTTTTATGAAATAATGACGTTTCAAATAACAGTAACATTTATTGAGCACTTATTATGTGTTCAGCCTTGTTCTAAGTATTTTACATGTATCATCTCATTTACATCTCATAGCTTATTAAAATAAATAATCTAACATCTTAGAGACCTTTATAAAAAAAGTCTAATTCTGATCTCCTTCCACCCTTTAACAATGTAACTTTTATATTCCTTGTTTTTTCTCCATTGGCCGTATTGCACTGTTCCCATGTAGCATAAGCAGCAGCAGTCAATGATTAGCTCAGGCAATCCTCAAAACCCTCTGCGAATGCAGCTCTGGTGTATCCTGTGTACTGTTTCTGGTGTATCCTGTACCTCAATAACTTGGTTATCTCCATCCCTCCAGGTTATCTCCATCCCTTGTGATACCTGCTGCCAGATTGCTACTTCTTTGACTTGTGGTGAACACTGTTCTCTATCACATCACACAGCTCCCATCCCTCCCTTTCTCTCTCCACCTTCCCCCTTGACTTCCCAGAATCTCGACATAGTTCTATGATCAGTCATTTCTCTTTCCAAGTCACCCTCATCTGTAAGTCCTACCCTCCTTCCTCCACCCCTCCCCGGCTGTGCCCCTGCCCTCCCTGAGGGCTGCCTGACCTATCTCACACAACTCTCTGGTTCAGACTGGAAGACTCCTCTCATCTGTCCTTGAATTTCCTCTATTCCTACTCTATTATCTTCACCTTTGTTTTTGTTTGGTTTGTTTGTCTCCTCTTTATGTGTCCTCTTGGTATTTCTGCTACATTCCGAATATCTATTTTACTCCTTAAAGTCGCTGAGTCTACCCCTCACCTTGAAAGCTTCCTTTGAATACTTTCATAAAATGTCCCATCATGTGGATAGCTGAAAACAGAATCAGGGCTCCTCCTTCAGCCTCCATAATGTCTCAGTTTTCATTTCTTCCTTTTCAAACAAGAAATTCTTGATTTCAAATAAGAAATTCATAAATATAAATAAGAAATTGTTCATATTTATGGATTTCTGCCAGATCTCCCAACTTCTGAGAAATTAATTTTAGTAATTAGAGAGCACAATTGCAAAAGATGTAATATTTCACTTTCCATTTCACCACTTCCCTTCTTTTCAAAGGGTAAATTTTCTTAATTTTAATTTGTATAATTCTGACTCAGATTATTAATGTACTTTTTTAAAGAAAATTATTTTACACATTCTTATATGTTAACTAAATGTTTAAAGACACAAGCAACTTTCTGGTATTTCCAAGTCTATTATCTTTCATGAACTACAGTGGAAAAATCCCTTTGTAATGTAATCTTTTTTTGCTACATATTTTTTCTTTCACGTTTCTTCTGTGGAACTATAAACTCCCAAATCAATATTTTCTCCTCCATAATTGACATCCATGATCATATACCTTCCAACTCAGTCATATTGTAACCTATGAATTATTGACCTCATACAAAAGCTTCAACCCCAATTATTTGCAAGAAATAAATTGTCTTTGTCAATATTTAGCTTTAATTCTTACATGAAAATTGAAAAATTGAATTTAGTAAGAATTGCTGCATTTTCTCTTTGATGCATTTTGACGTTAACTGATTTACCTTATTATGATGAGTTTTGCCCAAATGTGTGAAGAATGGCAGAGTCCTTCAAGCCACTCTCACATGCTCTTCTTTCTCCCTTTCCGTGTGCAAAAGAAGAATTTAGAACTGGGGGCAAGGGCTGGGGCAGTATTGGTTGACTCTTATTTGAGATTCTGTTTTAAATACTACCTCATTTCTCTTATCTCACACTCACTCTGGAATTTGAAGTCCATAGGTAATAGCCTGGGGTTTTTGTTCTCTTTCGTATTATCCTTCATTAATTTGGCTAAGAGTCATGAGTGCAGTTAGCCAAGGCCCCATGCCTATACATCTGTCTGCATCTGAAGTTTATATGGGACACAAAGAGAGGAAGCAGAAACCAGAACCCCTTCTTTTTAAGGTTCAAATTATTAGAATATGACTGATGGCCTAGGGTAACCCAGACCAAAGCCATCTCTTGAGAGAGGTCAATAGAGGGCCTTCCAGAAGAAATTCCTAAAAGAATTACCTAAAAGAAATACCTAAAAGTTCTTGTACTTAACAAGAGAAGAACGGGCTTTTCACAAACCAGTGGATGAGATTCACTGATTTTCTTCTTTTTGTTTTAAAGAGACTTTATTTTGTACTCTATGCACTCTATGACTGAAGCAGGAACCTACATACATACACAACAATGGAGTATTTTGCAATCCCACTTTAGTCCATTCACGGTGATAACTGGAGTCCTTTATCCCTCTGTGCCCCTAAGCAGTCATTCTCTTTCGCTTTACAGAAGAATTGTTTCTAGCTATACCATGTACAGAAAATCACTTAATCCATGTGGGTGAAGTGTCTTTGGTTGTCCCCTGCACTGGTTAAAACCCTGTGTTATGCATAAATGAAAGGCATTTGGCAGATGATTAACCTCATCTGTTCACTATCAGAGTCCTCTTTCACACTTCTTAGAAAGAATGCTAAATTTAAGCACTACATTCATTAGAATAGTAATCAAGTCACAGCTCCTTCATGTGCCCCTATTCTTAAAGAAAATAAATGGGTTATTTAGGTCATTACCCCAAGTAACATTTTCACAGTATTCCCTCAATGGTTAATCTTTCTTGTGAGAGATTCCGAAAATAAACTGCTCCTCTGCTAAATTAAAGCTCACCCCAAATTCCTTATTGCATCAATATAGACTCATGCATTTATATTTCATGGGTTCAGCATAGCCTCTTCCTGAAAAACTATAAAACCATTTTTCCATTTCAACAAATACCTCACTTTCTGCCTCCAGCTCCCTCTTCTGGACCCAAAGAGCCACAGAGAATGTCTCAGCTCCTCTTTCCTGTCTGCTCATTTGTTTTCATTGTCCACTCCCTCTTCCTCCTCTTCTTGTCCTCCCTCTGTTCCACTTTGATCCAGTCTTTCAGCTTGGCCCACCCTTTTCTCTCTTTCAAAGTTCCCTTCCAATGAACTGGCCCAGGTCTCCGAGTGTAAAACGACCATAATCTGTCCTTTCTGGGCTGTCCTCAGTGTCTTTCTATCATGGCTATTTTCTGGAAGGCTGAAGACTTTCTTTACTGCCTTGTTCTGTTCTTCATTTTCCCACTCCTTTCCTTTCTTTTGTCCTTGTTCACTATATACTCAATCAGCTCTAATTGATCCTATGGCAACTAATTCTCTGCCTCCATGAATTAAGTTAGTAGCGATTACTCACGGGCAAAGTTTCTTAGCCATCCCAATGGATCGATGAGATTGTTATTATTATCATCACCCAATTTTAGAGATAAGGACATTAAAGCACAGAGAGGCTAAATATAACTTTTCCAAGCTAACAAAGCTAGTAAGTTGCAGAGCCAAGATTCAAATCTATCTACCTAACTCTAAAACCCATGATTTTTCAACCTCACCATGCTGCCTTTGCATGCAAGTGTGCCATGCCTTCCTGTGGTTAGCACTGTCGCTTATTACTAAGCTTCATGAGAATTTTGGTTTAAGATATATTTAAATTAGAAAGCGCCTATATTGCCCTAGAATAAGGAAAGTAGTTGAAAATAAATATAAAATACAGAGGCTTTATTTGAATGTGGCTTTTGTTGCAAACATTCTTTAAGATAAAAAATTAAAAATAATAATAATATAAAAAATACAGAAGCTTTTTGGAGGATATTAAGCATAAGCATATATTGGTGGGGGGCGAATCATGTTGTATTCCCAAAGGTAAAGAACATAATTGTAAATACACATACATCCCCCCAAAACCTAGATCTTCGCCTGTTGCCTTTCTCATGCCCATACAGAAACCTATTACAGTTCCTGTGAATTACCCTAGGGGAGCAAACCAATGTTGGTATTAGAAAATAAACATATTTTTGTCTTTTTTTAAATAAAAGGGATTCAATTCAGAAATCAAGAATTTCTCACTGATGAAGAAAACTTAGGAACACTTATCTAGTAAGGGCAAAAGAAAGAGTAAATGTAAGAACAGAAACAGCAACATAGCATAACCATGGAGAGTGAGGCCAGGAGGCACAGATGAATGAACAAGAAGAACGTCGATATGGCAGCAGGTGTGGCGCACGAATGCAACACAGAGCACAGGGACAGAATGATGAGGCGCATGAGGAAGAGCACAGCAGTCTGCCACACACACACAGGCACTGGAGGACCTGGAGGCAGCCGAGCAGACCTACAGAGGGAGGCTGAGAACCTGTGAAGGTGGTGAAATGCTCACTTGCCCAAGAAGTGACCATTTTGCCCGGGATTCAAGGGGAGTCCCAACAGAAATCATTGAGAGTCTCCAGCTTGAAAACAACTCTCGATGAAAAGCTGTAATAAAATCAGAGAATTTTAAATCAGTAAAGGAACTTAGAGATTATCTCATTCAATGCTCTAATTTTATCATACTACATATGCTGCCTGGTAAAGAATGCTGGATTTGGTATCAGAAGATCTAGAGAAAAGATAAATGTTAAGTAATGTAATGAACAGTGAATAACTATACAAAAGTGTTTTCATCATCATTGTCATCTTGTATAATCTTCATATTTGACCATAGTGTAGAAAGCGCAAACATTGGTGTTCCAATTTTACCAATGACAGATTTTAAAAGATTCACCAGCAAGTGATAGAAAAATAACACTGTAGAAATTGTCTTATTTCTAGTTGTAATATATTTTACCATGGTTTCTTTGAAGATTAATGTATGAGTACAATGAAGGGTTTGGTGAGAAAAGAAGTGAAACTTGAAAAGGTTTCAGCTAAAAGAGAAAACTAGACCAGTATCATTTTAAAAGCGCAATCAAATAGAATAATCAGATACTATCTTTAAGTTGGTAAGCCTAATTTTAAAAGGATTAAACTACTTTCCTGGAAAATTACTTTTCCTGAGAAGCTTCTTTCCCTCAAACTGCTTTTATTTATTTATTGCCTGAAGAGTTTAAATAAAGATAATAAATTGCATGGTCAATAGAAACAACAAAGTTGCTTTGCTTAAAGCTGATAACAGAGTGTATAGATTTTCCATGAATAATTGAAAGGGCCCGACAAAGAGGTTTAAACTCTCCTGTCTCTACCCCTCTCTCTCCATTTTTCACAGAGCCAATTCCTAAGTCTCCTTACAGAAAGAAATCAAATGCAACCAAGTCAACCACTCCCATATACAGGAGGGTTTATTTATTGCCTGCAGGGAGCCACAGCCAGTCATGTGGCAGTAAGTGCTCGGAAAGATCAGCAGCTCATGGCTGCATGAAGTCATCCACAGGCCTAGGAGAGGGAACCGGGCACTCACTCCTTAGTCAAGGCCCGAGAAATAAATGTGTGTAGCCAGGCAATTTTTTTGCTTCACTTTGCACTAACTCTAGCACCCTCAAGCCTGCCATTCTTCAATGGGCATCTTCAATGGGCTCTCCCTAAGATGAACCTTGGTATAGTTTAGGGACATCTCTCACACTTTCACTCTACCAACAATAATCCTAGAGAAGCTTTTCTATACACATGGCTCAATTCCCCAGGACGCTAACAGAAAAAGTTTATGAAAACTTAAGGCTGCTGTAGTTCACTGTCTGGTTCAGACTGCCAAAATTTGGTCATTTTCATGCCCACAGCCTAGGCCGTGGGGGCTGCTTCTCCCCTTCACTCTCTCTCATTCTCCCCAGCAGTAGCTGAAAAAGCAAAGAGCTAGAAGGTGGAAGACTGAAACCCAAGCCTGCTCTTCCAAGGGCTGGAGGCCAAGGGGCAAGTCGTCTCTACTGTCCCAGTACCCAGCACAGACTATGGTACATAGTAAGAGCTTAAAAAATGTTCATTACATGAATTGATAAATGAATTTAATATCAAGGGGTCTCCATTTCCTCATTAGTAAATAGGAAAGTTACACTAGGTCCCTTCAAAAATCTCCAGCTCTGAGATTTTAAAATATCAGTAGCATCACACTTTTGGACTAGCTTTCAGGATAGCATAATTATATTAAGATAAGGCAGTGCTCCCCTTCTGACACGATGGAGTAAACTGATAGATCAACTCTCACACAGATAGCGACTACTTAGAGGCTCTGCAGAGTGAACAAAGCAAATGGCTGTGTGTTTGGGTGCAAAATGGTACAATCACTTAGGAAAACAGTTTGGCAGTTACTTATGAATGCAAACATATATTTACCATAACATGCATCAAATCTACTCATAGGTATTTACCCAAGAGAAATGAAAACATACGCTCACCTAAAAACTTACCCTGCATGTTTATTATGGCTTTACCCTTAATCATTTAGACTGAAAACAAACCATATGTCTTTCAACTAACGAATAGATCAGCAAATTGTGGTACATTCATGCAGTGAAATAACACTCAACAATAAAAGGGAACAAATGACTAATACATTAACAACATAAATGAATCTCAAATGCATTATGCTACATGAAATCAGCCAGACTCAAAAGGCCAGAAGCTATATGATTTCATTTATATGATATTCTGGAAAAGGCAAAACTATAGGAACAGAAAATTGAACGTTGGGTATCAGGGACTGAGTTTAGAGGAGGGAGTGACAGCAGGAAGCCATGAGGACTTTTGGAAGGAAATGAAACTGTTCTACATCTAGGCTTCTAATCTGTGATGGTACTAACACAATTGTGTGTGTTTGTCAAAACTCACAGAATTGTACATTAAAGAGTAAGCTTTTAAGTATTTTTATAATTATGTAGATTATACCTCAATAAACTTGACCTTAAAATAAGGCAAAACAAAGGAAAGAAATGGGTGGCTTCTAAATCTGGGAAGACTAAGAAGACATAACTGCCAAAGGCTATGTATGAGCCTTGATTAATTCCTGGATTGGGAGTGGAGGTGGGGAAACCCAGCCACCTAGGAACAATTGGGGAAATTTGAATTTCTACTCTGTTAATAACGCAATTGAGATAGTAATTTTTTCTCAGGTGCAGTCATAAGCTGTAGTCTCATAATCTGCCCCTGTTCTTGACAGGTATCCACGGTTGTACTTAGGGGTAACTTGTGATGTCTGCGAACTTATTTTGGATATTTTGGCAAAAGAGAAGTGAATATGTATATTCAGAAAGAAAGATGAAATAGGCATCTCTTCTGAAATTTCAAAAGAGATTTGAAAGGGTTTGAAATATTTCAAAATAAAAATGAATGCATTTTGTTAAACCCCCATCATGTGCACCTGCAACCCCCATCTCCTGACCTTTTGCTGGATGCTGTGGTTTCACTGGCCCATCTCCATTTTCCTCCATTTCTGTTTTAGGAGTTTCTACCCTTTGCAGTTCTCTGCTTCATTTCTTATTCTCTGATCATGCCTTTCAGCTGCCTGGAAAGCATTTGTTTCCAAGGTTGTTGATCTCTGGCATTGCCCTTCTCTTTCCTCTCCCCTGAGCCAAAGCCTGACCTGTACAGCTTTGCTATTTTTAAGTATAATCTATATTCTCCAAGTATCCTTAACAGAGTCAAGTGGTATTTAGGCCTCTCCAAGACCATCTACCTTCTATTTTAAAAGCTCCCCATTCAGCTTTCTGCCCTCCCTGTTGAACTGGAAGAACATTCACCATCTTTTCCCCCGTTAAGCTCACAGCCTCTCCTACCCAGCCAGCTGGGTCAGGGAGGGTTTTGCTTCTCACATGTCATACACTTCCTTATATTACCCTCCTCCATTGCTCTGTCTCACCTAAAATTTAGCTGTGAATTCCCCTCCTTTCCTCTTGCCTTTTCTCTCTCAGGAATACAGACATACCAAATGCGATCCTTTCTCATCAGGGCACCACTGTAGGTGTGGTCTAGGTGAACAGAAGCCTCCAGTGGGGAGAACTGAGAGCCTCAGGAATATCCTGCAGCCTGACTCAGGTACAGATATCTTGGGATGGCATAACACAGGCATAGGCAAGCCTTTTCTGTAAAAGACCAGAGAGTAAATATTCTAGGCTTTGCAGCCAAAAGGCAAAATGAAGCAACTGTTCTTACCAAAAGGCTAATAGTCCTTTACATTTTACACTTAAAAATGTAAAAAAGAAAAAGGTATTTGCTCTCAGGACACAGTTGGTAGTTTGTCAACTCCAGGGAAAATACACTGGGTGAACTTTTGATTTAACTTTAGAAGAGTTAGAAATTGCTTTATTCACCTTCTTTGTTTCACTGACATAAGGGCAGTATCAATAAAAAGAGCTTGGGCTCAGGAGTTATTACACCTCCTGGCCCCAGCTGCTCTACTGTAGTTCTCAGACAACATCATGACGTCAACCAATACCCAATCCCTACAGAGGCCTGTGACTTCCTCCGGATTCTGAAGATAAACAAGTTGCCTAATGTCTGTTTTCTTCCTTGATATCTTGTGGCAGCTGTCAGGAGTGACACTTGCCTTTCAAAGCCCTTAGAAAAACATTGTCTTGCTTCCTTTAGAGAATGAAAGCAAGGAGCACCATCTCTTCAATATATTCCTCCCCACTGAAAAGTTAATTGTAATTGCTATGTCAATTTTGTGAATGAAATTGTCTGCTGACAAGTGGCTTTTAGGACCGAGCATAGGCTGTTTTCCATAGTTTCCATGTATGACCCATTAAACGTGGCCAGAGAGTCTGGCAGGTTTTGTATCCAGTGCCTCCTGTGCCTTTCTCATCACTATTGCGAAGATGATGATGCTCAGTTATTCTAAATCTCACCCTAATAAGATGCTGATATGAACTTCCTAGCAACCAGGAGCTCACTGGACTTCTGCTTTTTTTTGTCATAAGTAGTTCTCTGCCTTATTCATCTGGATATCTTTAGATGGGTTTGATCCCACTTGGCAGGTAAATTTGGGATATTTGCTCTCAAATAAGTAGGCATGTGATTTATTTGATTATGCAAATGAAACATCACTTCCTTGAGGCAGATCTGCTTTCTCCACCATGATCAATAACCTTCTTTTTTCAGCAGAGCCACATGGATACATATCCATTCAAATAAATTAACATTCCAACTCTGGAAAGCTGATTTCAGAAGAAGGAATTGGTAAAATGCTAATAGCAGGTAAAGTGGAGTTCAAACTCACTAATCAAAGAGACATAAATTTAAAACAATTAAGAGCAATTTTTTAGCCATTGAAACTGCAAATCCTTTTGTAAGGATAATGTTGTGTCAGCTTCAAGGCAGTGATGTGGGAATGCCTGCCTAAGCCACACACCTGGGGCAGTGAAGGCAGAGCGTCTGACTTCAGATTCTGAATATCGGCAGTATCCTACTCCATCCCATAAGATAATGTTTAAATAGATCATAGTATGATTGTAAAAAAGACTATTTATTAAAATTCATGCTCTGTGTTAGTCCGTTTTCACACTACTGATGAAGACATACCCAAGACTGGGTAATTTATAAAGAAAAAGAGGTTTAATGAACTCACAGTTCCACGTGGCTGGAGAGGCCTCACAACCATGGTGGAAAACAAAAGGCACGTCTTACATGGTGGGGGTAAGAGAGAACTGAGGATCAAGCAAAAGGGGGAAACCCCTTAAAACACCATCAGATCTCATGAGATGATTTATTCACCACAATGAGAACAGCATGTAGGATTCAATTATCTCCCATGTGGTCCCTCCCACAACATGTGGGAATTATAGGAGCTACAATTCAAGATGAGATTTGATTGGGGACACAGCCAGACCATATCAGTCTCTAAGAATACTTAATGATATAGGGAAATGTTCATGGCATTATACTAAGTGAAGGAATTAGTATACAAAACTGGATACAAAGTATGATCCCAATTTATTTTAAAATATGAATACAAAAATACAGGAGTAGGTTTTTGTGTGTTGAATGGCATGTCAAGTGAAGATTCCCTGGATTTACATGTTGAACTAAATTGGCTTAAGCTACTAATTCCATGCCGTATGACAAAGCAAACCTCTTTCTAAGATTTCCTGAAGGATGATATATTCATGGTCATCTCAGCTCCACAATCCTCTTTTTAGTCCTGCATCAGTCCAGATTTTAGAGTGTTAGCTCAGCTCCTTCCTCAATTTCTTTAGGTTTTTATTTCTTAGCCCAAACCTCACTATTCAATTTCTACCAAGCAAATAATTACATAAAGCATTCAAGAGTATAATAGAATCAAGCATTTGGAAGAAAGACGCAGGAAAAGTTCATATAACAATATGCAAATCATTACAAATTGAACATTATCATTTTCAAAAATTATGTTAGCTACCTCGCCACAGGAAAACTTCCAATGGCTCATTTGCACATTAAGTCACTCGGTTTCATATTTCATGAGCACATCTTTCTTCATCCTCTCTTCTCTACCTCTCCTCCTTTCAAGCAATAAAATAAATCCTCTCATTTTCCTATGCAAAGCCACTAGACATTCTCTTTTGTCACTGAGATTCCTGGACAACAGTTCTCTCTGAATCCTGCCTTCTATCCTAGGCTGCTGAGCTAGGTATTTCCCAAAGTCAGTTCCCACTGCAAGAGTAATCTAGTACACCAATTATTAAAATGGTGGTCCTCAAATCAGCCTGCTCATTGGAATTTGAGAAGTTTTTTTGGTCTTATTTTATATATATATATTAGTTCCTAGGCCCCTCTAGAAGGTCTGAGGGTGTGGCTTTGTTATAGATTTATCTTTAATATCCATGCAACCCTAGTGTGCAACAGAGTTGAAAAAAATATGCTGAAATAAAAAGACATTCACATTGTTACGCATATACCAAATATCTTTGATTCTATGATGCATTTTTTACCTCTTGATTTTTTTAAAATTAGGATGCATTTAATAATTTATATCAAAAAGAACTTGCAAGCTGCCAAATAGATTAAGTTGTGACATACTTGTCATTTCTTGCAATGCATATGGGAACGGTGCCCAGTCCCTCCAAATATATCATGAAATCTTAAAAGCTTGGAGAGTTTGGTGTGACTGATTCATGCATTATGAAGGACTGTTATTTGGGCACTGAAAAATCCATGAGTAAAAGCTTCTGGCTAAATTTCAAGAGAGACTTGTGATGTGTAATTCAATAGAAGAAAAAATTATGAGTTTAACAAAATAGGGAATGTGGATAAAATCCCATTACAGTTGACCCTTGAACAATGTGGGGGTTACTGTCTCAGGGTGGCAGAGGTAGAAGAGGTAAAGGAGCTGGAAGGGGAGGCAGGAGAGGCAGGCACTCTTGGCGTAATTTTTACTGAAAAAAAAATCCACATATAAGTTGACCCATGCAGTTCAAACTTATGTTGTTCAAGGGTCAACTGCATTGTTTACTATATTTTGACGTTAGGCTATAGATGTCAAAGAAATCAAAATTTGAAGCACACATTACAGGAGCAGCACAAAACAGAGATGATATGCAGAATTAAGACTGGCCCAAAGTGATTTAGAAGAAACTTTAAACTCATAATGAGAAGAAAACT
Source organism: Rhinopithecus bieti (assembly GCF_001698545.2). Lineage (NCBI taxonomy): Eukaryota > Metazoa > Chordata > Mammalia > Primates > Cercopithecidae > Rhinopithecus > Rhinopithecus bieti. The sequence goes on from NW_016818642.1 coordinate 999,272, forward strand.
CATTCTCAAATTTTGTGCAGAGAAAATGGTACCCAATTGCCATTTTTTTAGGAAAAAAGAAATATACTTTCAACTTTTTTTTTTCTTGAAATGTAATACATAGGCTAGGCACAGTGGCTCACACATGTAATCCCAGAACTTTGGGAGGCCGAGGCAGATTGCTTGAGTCCAGATCAGCCAGGGCAACATGGCAAAATCCTGTCTCCACAAAAAATATAAAAATTAGCTGGTTATGGTGGTGCGCACCTGTAGTCCCAGCTACTTGGGGAGCTGAGGCAGGAGGATTACTTGATCCCAGGAAGTTGAGGCAGCAGTGAGCCAGGATTGCACTATTCCACTCCAGCCTGGGTGAAAGTGAGACCCTGTGAAAGAAAGAGAGGGAGGGAGGGAGGGAGAGAGGGAGGCAGAGAGAGAAAGAGAAAGGAGGGAGGGAGGGAGGGAGGGAAGGAACGAAGGAATGAGGGAAGGGAAGGGAAGGGAAGGGAAGGGAAGGGAAGGGAAGGAAAAGTAATAAACAAATATCCCATTTTATAACAGATATTATCTTAGAATTGAAGAACTATACCACATATAGATATTCATAATCATAGAAAAACAAGTGGAATGCAACGCATAAATATATTAGCAGTTGTTAAGAAATAGACTTAAAATAATTTTTATTATCGTCTTTACTGTTTTACTTTCCAAATGTTCTAAGGAATCTAAGCAACTTTTGTAATCAGGAAAATCAGGGAATGTTACTAAAACAAATATGGAGGCACAGGTGTGTCTCTTTCTCTCTCACTTCCCCTAAAAGAAAATCGTTGGGCAAAATACAAATATCAAAATAAAAGAGATAAAAAAGCCAAAACTAAATTTCAGAGGACTTAAGCTGTAAGCCTTTTAACAATGACATTTTTGTTTTTTGAGTAAAGTCCAAAATGTAAATGATTGTTAAGACTGTCTCCATACTCTTTCTCCATACCCCAAACAATCTTTAATCAAACCGAGAGCCCAGTTTACTGGAATATCATTAAATATGCCAGAAAAAAAAGAGGCTAAGAAGCTGTCCACCTTCTCCCTTTCCAGCATCTCTCATCCAAATGGCAGGCTGTGAAACACACACTTAATTTGATCGGTATTAATGCGTGCACATAGGTTCCAAAATGTCAGCAAGATGCATTTGCTTTCAAGTTATATTAATTCTGCTGGTTACAAAGAGTTGGGTAAATAAATCTTAGTTATACACCAAATATGTTTTAAGACCCTATCAGATAGATGCCTACAATTTTTTTTTCTCTACTGCCTCAGTTTCATTTATGCAGGTACACATTCGACAAAAACTATGCACCAGGCACCATTCTAGGCCCTGGGAAAACAGTAATGAATAAAACAAGCAAGGTCCCTGCCTTCAATCAGCTTATATGAGGCTGAGGTGAGAGAACAAACCCGAAACAAATAAGCACATTGAATATATATAAAAAATAAAATAAAATAAAAAAGAACACCTGGATGGGAAATGCCTGGGACCAGGCAGGGAGAGAGGAGCAAGGACAGGTAGTTTAGTTAGAATGGTCAGGGACTTCCTCTGAGGAAGTCACATTTGGGCTGAGACTGGAATGATGACAAGGAGGTAGCCTGCAAAGGATCTGAAGAAGAGCATTCCATGCAGGAAAACAGCAAGGACAAAGGCTAACCATGAAGTGGGATTAGCTTGGTGTATGCACAGAACAGAGTGAGAGAGGGGGAAGGACCAGAAGGTGAGATCAAAGATTTAAGCAGGAGACAGCTCATGTAGGGCAGGGCAGGCCATAAGATAGAGCTAGAATCTTATTCTACTTGTTATATGAAACCTTTGGAGTAACATGATGTGATTGATGTGCCTTTTAAAAATTTATAACACAATAAGGAGATAAACTTTATTCCTCCTCTGATCTGTTCACACCTTCAGAGATAAACTGGAATGAGACTATTTTAGAACAAAGTCAGAAAACCTGGGATCAAGACCTATCTCTTCCATCTAGACACTGCATTACTTCAATCAAGATATTTAGTCCTCCGGCCTCAGTCTTCTCATTTGTAAAATGGAAATACTACATCGTATTTAAAATCACCCATATAGTGTTGGTCAGCATGTCAAGTCCCTCTTTCTTTCCCTCGTTCCTATGAAGAACAGGAGACAGGTAAGCGGATGAGGGAATCTGAGGAACCTGCAGAGCTGATAGGAGAAGGGAAGCAATGGGAGCATATCCTTTGCTGTAGATTGGCTTCCTCCAAAGCAAACTCTGAAACAAGATATGAGTTGGGGTAGTTTGTTCGGGAGATATCCCAAGAAGCATCATTAAGGAAGTAGAGAACTAAGAGAGGAAAGGGAAAGAAGCCAGTCAAGAGAATATTATGAAGCATGATACCACTATGGGCAAATGGAGGCTCAATCACATGGGGGAAGACAGGAAGGCAGTGTGGAACACACCTTCAATTTTTCCCACATGGAGAGCGAGGGGGCTTGGTATTTACCTGTCAAGTCCCTCGGTCTCAAGGGCTGTACTTCCTCTGTGCTTAGCCTTACTTCCAACCTGCCCTGCCCTTGGGCTGAGAGATCTTCCACAGTCAGAGAACACTCTAAGCAAAGAGTCAAAGTCCTTGCAGATAGAAGCCATAGGATAGGCAGGCACAGAAATAGTGGGTGCCCAGGAGATGTGGCTGGGCTCTGGCAGCATCTGCCATAACCTCAATCCCTTCTCAAGCATACCATGAGGCCCCGTGGATAGGAAAGACCTTATCATTGTCTGAACTGCAAGGTGATTTTCTCCAGTCTGTGACAACCCCTGGGAATGCTACATACATGTGATAATGCCCGCTGACTACACCACCAGGGGCCCCATAAAAAGATCCTTCCAGAAGGGCAAAAAGTGTGGGCACAACACCTCTACTCACACCTGCAGGACAACTCATAGTCCTGGCCTCCTTTTGGACCAGGTTCGTGGTTTTCTAAACACAAAATAGTTTGAAACTGTTAGGAATTCAACCTCTAGGGAAATTTTCCATAAACAGCCTTTCTGCTTAAGAAAAAGTTGAAATCAATATGCTTTGAAAATAACCAGGCTTTGCTAAGTTTGGTCATTGGGTAGTATTTATTATTTTGCTATATCAAGTGACAAGACCAAGAGCCAGCATTTACTGAGAGACTTTTCCATACATAAGGAAAGAGAGGTACATAGCTAACATTGTATAAATAAGAACTATGAATTGGCCCGTAATGCAATCAAATAGAACATGATACAGCCAAATGTCATCTAATGGAACTCAACTGCATTTGAAATGACATCATGTAGCCCAAGGAAGGGCATGCCTATTATCTTTGAGGATGAACAATACAAGCCTGTGCAGTGAACTATGGTCGTGCCACTGCACTGCAGTCTGGGTGATAGAGCAAGACCCTGTCTCAAAATAATAAAAATAATTTTAAAACTTTCATTTATTGAGCATTTATTATAAGCCAAGCACAGTGCTACACTCTTTATCTACTTTAGCACATTTAAACCTCACAATAACATTGAGATAAGTATTCCCATTTAAGAGATGAAGAAACTAGGAGAGAAATTAGAGAGCTCACATTTAACCTGCTTTTAAATTCCCCGAGCTATAATCAAGGCTATAACTTGCCCTGGGTGCTGTTATTGAGAGATCCTCCTGCAAATGTCAATAACCAGCTATGGCATTACATACTGGAAAACTAATAAAGTATCCCTGAGCCCTGTCCTAGCAACAGATGCCAGATGAGTGAAGCCTGAAGTAATGTCATCTATCAAGCATCTTAGATCCTCTTTTTCTTATGGGCGGATGGAAGCTCATTCACACTTTTGGTTTTACTTTTTAACTGTCATTTATACTCGTTCTGGGTGTCTAAAAATGACTTCATTAAGGGAAGGCTGTTCAAATATTTCTAAAATCAAATGAAACATAAGACCAAGTATCATTTCAAATTAAAATCATTCTTAATTATTTACCCCCTCAACTGATTTCAAGAGGAGAATAGAAGATATTTGCCTGACAGCAGAAAACCCAAGATGTCTTTGATTCCTCTTTTCACAGAATAAAGCAAGTAAACAAAATCATCTTTTAAGTGCTTTCTTTGATGTGTCTTTTAAATAGAATTCTCTAAGTTGGGTTCTCTATAGATCGGCTCAAAATTAACTGCACCTCATTTTCCTTCACTAGGGACCCAAAAGTGTGAAAAATATCCACTAGCAACACCCCCACACTGTCACAGGACAATTTGCTAGTAAAGATGAGAAGAGGTTTTTAAACACAGCAAGATACTAAGTAGTGAATTCTTTCATTTTACAAATCTATTCTCTAGGTAAAAAATTTTGCTACAAGAGAAAGCTACACTTGTCAATTCTAGTAAATTCCACCTTTTGGCTCCTTTCCTCTGTCACTTTTTCCTTTTCTCCCTCTTTTTCGCCCTCTAAAACCAGAGGACCTACTTGTCCCTTCACTTACTCCTTAAGTCTAAAACCCTTGCGCTCACTCTCTGTCAGTAGATACAACTCTACTACACATGCCCTCAGTACAGTGACTTTGACAGGTGAGGCCTAGACACAGACCTCCCATCGGATTACTTATCTATTGCTGCACAGAAAATTATTCCGAGACTCAGTGGCTGCCAGCAGACAAGTCTCCATTGGACGCCTTATGTGTGTTGTGAGCAGAGACACTGACAGCTTTTGATCCAGACTCTTTTCCAGAATATTTACACAGCAAACAATGTTGGAAGATAGACTGGGTGTATTCCTTTGGGACAGAGGCCAGATTTGTTTGCCATCCAGTATAATAAAGTTAATGCCTACTGCCAGGACAATGTTTGAGCAAGTTTTCTTGAAGTACTTTTATAGAAGATTGGGATTTCCTATGATGAAGGTCTTTAGTTGGGAGGCAAACCAACTGTGTGTACAGCATCCACCTGTGTCCACCCCCCACATCACCCTTTCAGGGTTTAGGGTTTAGGGGGCAAGAGGAACCAATGTAAACATGAGCTCATGCTGACTGCTGTGCTGTAAATAATACAAGTCTTTTTCTCTGACTCAGGAGTCATGACTTCTACTGATATTCATAAAACTGTTTTGAATAGAAAACAAAAATTTGTTAGTGTGCAAGGAGGGTAAAATCTCAGATCCTTCTCAGTTTTTAGCAGGATTTCAAACAATAAACATTTATTTTCCTGTTTCTGAGAGTCAGAAATCTGGAATTGACTTACGCAGGTGGCTCTGGCTCAGGGTCTCTCATTAGTTTGCTGTGAAAACTGTCAGCGGGGGCTGCAGTCACCTGAAGACCTGATTGGGCTGGAAGACCCACTTTCATGAAGGTTTATTCACATGGCTGTTGCCTGAAGGCCTCAGTTTCTCACCACATGGGCTTCTCCACAGAGCTTCTGGAGGATCCTCAAGACATGGCAGCAGGCTTCCCTTAGAGCAAGTGATGCAAGAAAGATGTGATCAAAATAGAAACTGCAGCATCTTTTTATAATCTTAAAAATGACATACCATCACTTCTCCCATATTCTGTTGGTTACACAAACCACAGCACATTGTGGAAGAGAACTACTCAAGTATGTGCATATCATGAGGCAAGGGTCTTTGGGACCATCCTGGAGGCTGTCTACCATGCCTGTGTTGTTGGGTAAGCACCATGCTAACCCATAAGAAATTTAGCTGGCTTTAGCAGATGCCTTACAGCTAGGAGAGGGTAAAACTGATGTAAGAATGGCTAGTAAAAAAACAGTGAACAAGGTCGTGAAATTTAGAAGTGATTCCTGAAGAGATTATTTCAGCAAGGATATAAACCCTGGAAGAGCCTAGCAAAGAGAGGACCAATTGACTGTGTTTTCCCTATGAAGGGCAGTGAAACAGAGGGATTTGCTTTGATTTTCTTTCTGAGACAGTTGACACCCAAAACTCAGTTTCAAGGAAAATAAAGACTCACCCATTGCCACCTATTCTCCCTTCTTTCTTCCTGAGGAAAGCAGCTACTCCCCCAACAGCTCTCCCACTTTCTCATTTGACCTGCCTATAAAGGTAGGAGCATTTTTCTCATTTTGCATAAGGGTTTGCCAATGCCACCTAACACGCACATTACTGTGCTGTATCCAAGTGGACACTTTTACTATGTCTGATTCCAGAAGAAGCATGTCTAACAGTGAAAAACATGTACAATGAGGACATCTGCAAAGGAAGACGTGGTGTAACAAAATGGAAAAGGTGTGTGTCTGTGTGTGCGCACGTGAAAGGTGTTTCTACCAGCAGTCAGGGAAGAATTAGCAATACACAATGCAATTCTAATTCATATTTCTCTTGTCCTATGCTATGGAGGAGGACAGGGCAGGAGAAGAAATGTGAGAAAAATTTAACTTAATGCTGACTGCAACTTGCAAGCAGTAACACATAATATGGAAATGTTTGCCTGGAAAAAAAAAAAAACAAAAATATTGTGTGCGTATGTGCAGCATGTTGTGTGTGATAAGGGAGGACTCTGGGGACTTTCAAAAGTAAAAAGCAATGGTCTTCATTTTAGCAATCAAACATTTTTGAGCAATCAAACATTCCATAAGTCAGACTCTGTGCTAATTCCATTCACATTGAATTTTCATTCAGGACAGACTTGTGAGGCAGGCATGATCATCCCATTTGACAGGTGAGAAAGGAAAATGTGGCTTGGAGAGAACGTGACTTGCCCTACGTGACAGTTAGTGACACACACAAGATTCAGAAGTACATGCTCTTGTACATCTCACTAGCTCTTTGACAAAACAGGGATGTCTGTTACTTGAAATGGTGAAGAAGGGAGATGCCCGAGTCTGAAATCCTTATTGAGACCACAGGTATTTCCATAACTGGGAGAGAATGAAATAAACAAAAGAAGTGAAGGTGAAGATAATTATACCTTTTCCTAAAAGAGGGCCGAATGCACATCAGTTTACATAATCTTTGTCTTCAGCAAAGTGTTCCATAGGGCTTCCTCCTCTAACAGTTCAGTGCCTTTGAGTCCTTGAAAGAGGGCTGGTAACTAGCCAAACATGCATGAAGAAAAGGAAGCTCCAAACCCCCACAAAAAGACCCAAGACACCTTGGCCAGAATCCTACTTCCTAGGTTCTTCCCTGGAGTGTGCCCAGCTCTGGATGTTGGCCAAGCACATTCATCCTGGATGGGGCTTGCTGTCAGGAACTACATTAGAGGACTCCACTCTGACATCTAAACAGTCTTGTGGAGCATTCGCCAGCACTCTTACCTCTGTGGGTATGCCAAGTAATTGCCAAGAAAAATGCTAGTAAAGACAACGCACTTTCCACAAGTGAGCCTTCAATTTAATTTTTACAGTCACAGTGATACGGAAGAGACTCTGGAACATTGATCTAGACAGGGATATAAGATGCCCAGTTCCATCCTTTGCAAACCATCTGTGGCCAATCGGAGTCTACTACTTTCTCTCAGTCTCCCCAGAGTCCTTCTTGGATGTTCAGAGACCACTTGCTTTCAGAGGCACATTAAACATGGCTCACATGGAAGATTCATAGCCATGAGTGGAAAGGCATCTCTCATCTGAGCAATAATATTTTAATTGTTACCAAAGAGAAATGATCTGGCTCAGAAATAGCCAAGTACACATGTAGTGGAGGGTGAGAATGGGGTAGTATTGCGCATAATGCCATTCTTGTGAAAATCATTAGAAGACTCTAAAATTTTTTTCTTTGAGACTTTTCTCCAATGGAGGAAATTAAATGAGAAATCCAAATTCTTAAAATACCATGCAAAGCCTAAAATGTATGGTCGTTTGGTGTCTAGCTGGTGAGATTTCACACACACAATAGATTGTCTCCTTGGGAGGAGCATGGTACAAGTGGAAAGAGCATGAACTGTGGAGTTGGACAGCCCTGGATTTGCATTTTAGCTCCATACTAATATACTGTGTGGCCTGGGAAATTTATATAAAATCTCTGAGACTGTTTCCTTCTTAATACAACTAGAATGATAATTCCTACTTCCTATAGCTTTGGCAATACCTACCCATGAGAGAGCATCTAATACAGGTAAACTATCTAATACAGAATCTTGTATATGGTGGGTCCTCTATAAATCATAGCAATAAATTCCCTCCATTCATTTTCCAAGTCCCTAAGTGCAAAACTTTGGGGTACACATTCAAGAAAGAGCCTTTAAGATTTTGAAACCACAGGCAACATACGTTTCCAAAGAATCACATCTTTCAAATTGAATTAGATAAGTCATAGGTATTTAACAGGGTGCTGGTCTTGAAGAGAATAGAAGATTTAATTTGGTTTAGTTCCTTTGGCATTTGCAGGTGAAAACCACCACAAATTAATTAGCATGTCTTCATTTGCTTGAGGATGATTAATAATACTCAGGGAAACAGGTTTTACATAATTTATCAGTCTGACACAGTCCAACACCTCTAAAGTTCCAAGAACTTCCAATTCCAGCTGGTCTGTGACACTTTAAAACTAACTGCAAAATGGCACTTTTCTTGTAGACAGTACATTTGCTGTTGTTCTGAAGTGAGGGGAGGGAAATATAGTTACAAACTTCCAGGCTACTTTCTTTCTAGTTTGGGAAAACGGTACAAACAAACCCTTTCGACATAAAACAGCTATGACTTCATCACAAGTAATTCACTCATTTCACTTAATAGGTTAATCACCTATTGGGTACAGGTATCTAGATGCTACTTTTTCTTCTTTCTACCAAAAGTCTGTGTGGGCTTCCAACTAGCAGGGCTGACTTTTTTGACACAAGCATCACCTGTGTGAGGTGAGTCTTTCCGTATTGTCGAAAATGTCCTTGCCTCAAACACTCAGTGGACTACAATGCACTGAAAAAGATATGAAGTGAGGCAGTTTGTAAGCATGACTCATCAACAGACAACCAGGAAACCACAAGCAAATTTCATTAGTATTTCTGAATCCAAATTGGAATGCTGCTGGCAAAAATATCTTCATTATCTATGGATGGCCCCAGAAGTGAATGAGAAGGAGGAATCCCAAGAGCAACAACTGTCCTGAAATATTTGGAAGAAGATTTGTGGGGAGAAATGTGAAATTTAATATAGAAAATAACACTGGTCTTCCCAGGCCTGTGTAGAGCCTGAATTAAACCAACTGACGTAATCAAAGGCCAGATGAGCTAACTCTCTGAATTTAAGTGAGAGGCCTTCCACCCTGTGTGAAAAGTTGAACAAAATGAACTATATAACCTCTAAGATTCATTCCCAATCTAAGACTCTAGGAATCTGACTAGAGCTCAAAACAAAGAAGTAATTCCACCTTCCTTGAAACCTATCTTCAGATTGACTGTCTCCACTCTCAATTCCAGTTATTCACCTGGCATTATAAAGCTCAATATTTATGACAACTGCCACTTGGAATTCTTTCAGGCTGCCAACTCAGATGGGTTTCCTAACCAAGGTCATCCAGTGCTATCTCAGTCAAGACTTTCTCTCTCTCTCTCTCTCTCTTTTGAGACAGGTTCTTGCTCTGTCACTTGGGCTGGAGTACAGTGGTGCAAGCATGACTCACTACAGCCTTGAACTCATGGGCTCCAGTGATTCTCCCACCTCAGCCTCCTGTGTAGTTGAGACTACAGGCATGTGCCACCATACCTGGCTAATTGTTTTATTTTTTGTAGATACAGGGTCCCATCATGTTAGCCAGGCTGATCTTGAACTCCTGGGCTCAAGTGATGCTCCTGTCTCAGCCTCCCAACATACTGGGATTACAGGCATGAGCCAACACACCCAGCCTGAGACTCTCTTGATTGTAATATCATAAACCAACTTAATCTGCCTTTAACCTAAGGGGGAATTAAATGGAAGCACATTGAAGTTCTCATGGTTTTCAAGCATAGAAAAGTATAGTATAGTAAAAGGGCAGAAACTGAGGCCTGGGCCATCTAGGAAAGTGCGTTTAACTAGGTAGTGGCCTTTCTGTGTCTGTCATCTTGGTCTTTCCAAGATTCAGCCTTATTTTTATTTATGTATTTGCTTCTTCTTTCTGTAGACTCAGTTTCTCTAATTCCATGTCTACATGGCAAGAAATATCATGACTCCCAAATTAGCATCATGTCAGATTCGGCATCAGTTGAGGAGATCTTATTGGCCCAGAATGAATCACCTCTGACCACAACAGCTCTGGCCAAGGGGTGGAATGATGTACTACAAACACCGCTGGTGAGGGCCCATCCCAGCGGAAGATGAAAAATGACATGGAAAAGAAAGGTGGTCCTCAAGAAAGGAAACACCAGGAGCTGCAAAAAAAAAAAAAAAAATTCCTAACAGAAGTTCACTACAAGTATATCCAACTGAAACAGTAAAATATTTCAAGGTCTTATTTATTTTTTTCTTCAATCTGGTAAATAATGAAGGTTGCTGTGGCTTCTATTTGTATCATATCTAAAGTAACTATGTCAATTTTACAGTTACATCAATTTCTTATATTTTAAAATGACATTTGAAGNAAAAAAAATTCCTAACAGAAGTTCACTACAAGTATATCCAACTGAAACAGTAAAATATTTCAAGGTCTTATTTATTTTTTTCTTCAATCTGGTAAATAATGAAGGTTGCTGTGGCTTCTATTTGTATCATATCTAAAGTAACTATGTCAATTTTACAGTTACATCAATTTCTTATATTTTAAAATGACATTTGAAGTATGATTTAAAACTTCAAGTTACAAATAATCAATATTTGCCCTGAGGAAATCCTCAGGCTGTTTTAAAAACCAGAATTCTATAATCCTCTGGTGTCTTATAGCTCTAGGAAAAACAAGTTACCCTCTTAAAGAAGCGACTATGGTTGTTTCTTCTCCTATAAAGAAGAACTTGGCTTAATGACCCCATTTTACTGGATGGGGTAGGCTCCTCCAGGGGGAATGGAAGTAGTTATTTTTTATTTCCAAAGACATCCAGAAAAATGCTCCATATATAGTTTTCTGCTGTCTGACTTAGAGAAAATGTGGCTCTATTCACACTAAATGTTGATCTCAATATCTTTCAGGTGGCTAAAGGCTTTGTGGGGTAGAGGAGTATATCGATAACAGTTGAAAACAGCAACCTAACCAAAAAATTTTAAAACAAAACACTACTTTTCTATCAAATTAACAATTTGCTTTCAAATGGGTAAAAGATGTACAGAAACTCCATCAAAAATAATTTACATATGGCAAATAATGCAAAGACACTCAAAATCTACAGTCACTACAGAAATATATATTAAAACGATGATGATATACCAATAGACATCTATAAAAATGATTAAATTAAAATCGATAATATTAAGTGCTGTCAAAAATGTGGAGCACTGAAAATCTCATCCATTTCTGGTGAAAATTTAAAAATGTACACTTCCTTTGGAAAACAGTGCAGCAGCTTCTTAGAAGGTGAAGCATGCACTTACCACACAGATTGGCCTCCTACTTGATATTGACCCAAGTGAAATGAAAACTATGATCACTTGAAAACCTGTACAGAGGTGACTTTATATATAATTGCCAAAAACTGGAAACAATCCAAATATCTCCCTACCAAGAATTGAATAAACAAATTTCAGTGCATCTATAGAATACTTAGCAGTAAAAAAGAAACAAAGTGGCTGATACACACCAGAACGTAGATGAATGTCAAATGCAATATGTTAAGTGAAAGCAGCCAGACCAAAACGGCTACATACGATTCCATTTATAGGACATTTTGGAAAAGGCAAAACCACAGACACAGAAAACAGATCAGTGGTTTTCAGGGACTGAGAAATTGAATATAAAGGGACACGCACATTTGGAGGGCGGGGATGGGACAGTTGTATATTTTGATTGGGTGTGGGTTTTATGACTGTACACCTTTATCAAAACTCACAGAACTGTACACTAGGTAGGTTTAATAATATTAAATTATCACCTTAACAAAAGGTTAAAAGTAAGATTTTGCTATGAAACTTTAGACTACTTTTAAAGGAAAACCTCCCATGTGAACAAGAGTGAGTTAAACAGGAATTAATACTTAATATGCTTTATCTGTTGATAAGCCTGTAAATTGTGGCCCTTTCAACTGTTTTAAACTCAAATGTCCAAGGCACCAGCATAAATGCCACTTGCACGTATTTACGAAGTAAAAAATGAAAGCCCTTCCTTTGGCTTGAATGTGTTCACCTCTACAGCCTTCTTTTTGAGACAAGCGCTCTTTTGTCTTGATAGGTTTACCACCTAAATGGAGAGAGGCCATGCATTTCTCATTGGCAATGCCAAAGCTGAAGGTTCTCTTCTCAATGTTAAACTCCTCACTTAACAACAGGGAAAACCTGCCTCTTATTTTCTCTGCCAGATAACTTCTCCCCAACCTGCACTTGAATTCAAGCATCTAAAGTCCAAACAGCTGAAGACGATACAGGGCTGTTCCAGTCCGCATTGTTCTGCACCACCTCCGGAAGGAATCATTATCCAGCTACTGTAGAGCAGGAGGGCCAGCCCATCAGCCATCTTCTGGATGACATATATGTGCTCTATTAATATCACAAGATGCTTCCCCTCAGCATTCACCTCTTAAGACTGCATTTTAATCCCAATAAATATTCACAGCTGACACCTTCCATATGCCACCTAGGATAAAATGGAACGAACGAGTGCTTCGGAGATGATGTTTTAAAATGATGCACTGTGTAGGAGCTCCTACAAATCTCTGCTTTATTACAGGAACCAGAGGTTAGCATTAAGAAGACTGCCATTTGCTTCTCCAATTTGTAATGCTATTAATTATTCTTGCTTTTTAATCCGCTCTACACTTAGTAGCATGGCAAAGCTATAATACAGGGATTTGGTAAGTGAAGACTTTGGATAAACCCATGCTCTCTAGAAGTACTGGTTTTAATTCCATCAAAGAAGGCAGAGCTCAAAACTAGACTCTGCACCTCTCAGGGGTACTTGTTTAAATTGGTATGGAGTGGGGATGGAGTACGAAGTTGGGATGGGGGAAACAGAGACCAAAGTTCATGATGTAAATGTCACTGAAAAAGAAAAAGTAACTGTGAATGTCCTGCAAGTTTGGCAAGACTGTCCATCTGGGTCCCTCTGGCTGTGCTAAACTAACCACAACCCTGATCAAACGTAAGTGCCAGCCTACCGCCAGCCACGGCATGTCAGATCTGACATCAGAATCCTTCTGTCCTCTGACCTACAGGGATGCTGTGAGCAGTAATTAATGTCCATTAAGTGGCGAGTCATCCTTACTCAGCTGCGTTCTGTCAAGTCCTAAGCAGACAGCTGCATAACCCATGACTCAGAGCACCTCATCAGACCATTTCTGCTCTGAGGAAAAGAGATGACCTCAGCTCCAGTGGTCCACAGTGCAAAGGCCATGACACTGAAGGGCTTCTTGCCACCATAAATGGTGTCTCCAAGATGAATCTGAGCCCTGGTTAGAGGTGCCAGGACTGGGCAAGCTGGGCGGAAATGGTTGTTGCTTAATAGAAGGCTTCAGAGTTCAGAACAATTAAATAAGTGCAGACAGGTCTGAAGGATAGAAATACTGCCAGAACATTCTTAATGCAAGCCAGAGATTGAGTGATGATCTACAATGACTTTCTCCTGCTTTCCAAAGAGCCAACCCTATTCCCCTATGCCGAGGCTCTGAATTCATGCGGCCCTGACTAGGACTATTGAATACTAAAAGAGCTAAAATCCTCTGAAGGAGAAACTACCATTTGTTAACTTCTGTGTAGTGCCAAGTTCTTTAATGACATCCATAGCATAGCACCTGACACATGATAGGTGCCAAAAAATCCAAAGCTTAAATAACACTTGTCGAATAAATGGGGTGAATGAATTCCCATTAAATTTTGCAACAATTCCAAGTAACAATTTACACGTGGGGAAACTAAGGCCGGTAGACATTACAGAGCTCCTCATAGTCACAAAGCTATTAAGGTTGGAAGAACTTAAATAGAAATGGGTTTTTCTGACTCTAAAATTCACACTAATTCCTACCTCTGGTAGTTTATCCTGTTAATGCTGACATTACCCTAAATGATGCCACCTGCTGTTAAGAGACCAGGAGTTAGCCTCCTCACCAAGATTGTTTGGGTCAAAATGTCCACAGCATCCTCTTCCCGGGTCTCTTCTACCAATGATTGGTCATAAAATTTCCTTCACATGTAATTATACATTTATAAGAGAGTAATAATGCCCCACAGTTCTTGTTTGGGGCACTTATTCCACCCTCTCTAGATCTACACAGATTCCGTTTATATGGCCCTGTCTATGGAAGGTAGTGAGAGACAGACAAACTTTGTGGTTTCTTTCTCCTCCCTTCATTCACACATCCCCTCAAAAGAGTTACCTGGGATTGCAGAGCCCAATCCACCAAGCCACACACTGGTGTGGGGAAGAAACAAAAGTGAGATATCATCTCCATTTCCTCTGTCTACACCACCTCCTGCATGCTGCAGTAAGGATTTCCAGGGTTCCTTCTTGGTTTTCCAGAAGTGGCAAGCTCACTATCTGGTGCATGAAAGAGCTCCACAGCCTTTCTGCCTTCCCTGCAGCTCTTGACACTGCCAGCACCAGACATTGGGAAGAAAGCAGTGGTTCTCCCTGCAGCAAGTCAGGATAGATCAGTCTGCTCAGCAGATCCAGCTCACCCACAAGAGGAAGCATTTGTCTAGATTCCACCTTGGCAGTAGGTCCTCATTGCATTCTCTAACCTGGCTTTACCCTGGCCTTTTGCAACTAAGGGGCTCCCATTAATAAACCTAATATTTTTATCTGGCTCTCTAGAGCATACCTAAGCCCAAGGGCCAAAGGTTAGGGATTAGGGGCAGGTGCTAATCAGTGACTACTCTTCCTCCCAAGATTCTGATCAGTTGACATTGTACATGAGTCCTTTGATATGAGCTTTAAAGGCTGAGAACCCAGACTGCAATATTTTCCTCATTTCTCTTAAAATACGATTATGCAAATTTTAGATTTTTTTTTCCTCTCTACATTGCTTCCTTTTCTTGGAGGGTGGATAGATCCTGTTTTTGGTTTTGGTTCCTTTACTATACATTGGAAGAGTTCTTCAAATGTCTTGTGTTTCTCGCTTGATCATTTAGATTTAGAAACAAATTATTAAAAGTTGATTGGATATAGTGTGTATGTATATGAGACTTGTCAACTTGTGATTCTTAACACAGGGTGAACATCTTAAAACCTGGCTCTTATATTTGGTGTGATCCCAAATTCTTCCAGAGAAGAATTATCCAATTTACTGCTGTACCTATGCCTATACGTAACATTTCTGCAAGCTCTGTAAGAAAGAGCAGGCAGGGGTGAGAGGGTGGTGGTGTTCTATTCAGTGTGTATATTTTTATTAAATCTTTCCCATTTACAGCTTTGTGTTTTATCGCTAACACCCTGCCTCTGTACCTCATGGCCAGTGCGGTGATGGCCTGGTTGGGTGAGGGGAGAAGAGTATTGGGAAGTCTGCAGGCCACTCTGCTCTCAGACTTCAAACCAAACCAATGCTGGTTTCAGCTCTGCACTTCACCCCTCCCTCCTGGGTGGGGTGAAGGTCCTGGGATATTCTGGAATTCTGCAGCACTGATTAAAGCTCCCCCCATCTGAGGACACTCAGGTTGTTACTGTCCCTACTTTGTTCAGTCAGCCACCAGTCCCCTCTCCACATTCCATCTTCCTAAAATATATAGAAAGTTTTCATTAGCAGTTGTCTCCTTTGCTCTTCTATGCTTATGGATTTATATATATTTTATTCCTCTATAATTGTTTTCATGAGGTTTGGGAAGGGAGAGAAAATTAGCCACATGCTAATTTTCAGTCTTCAGGCTGCTTTTTCACAGGTATAACTTCCAGTGTTGAGGGAATAGACCAAGGATCGAAAGCAACAAGGGAGCTCCCAAATATGGCCCTGTATATTACAACCAATTGTATCCACAGTTCTCAGAGCAAGGGAAACAGAGAGCAGTGACTCCCTTTAGTGCATGGTAGGAGCCTCCACCTTTGCTGTAGAGGTAGAGGCATGGCCACCCACACCTCTTTCGTACATGCCTGCCCTGACATGGCAAACCCAACCTTGGACCCTCTCAAGTCATCATCACAGCCTCTGCCACAGGGATTGGGAGTCCTCATGCTAAGGCAACCTAACAATCTGGAATTACTGGGGTTGGTATTCAGATAGAACTAACTGTGGCCTCACTTTTCCTTTGTAGATTCTGGTCCAAGCCTCATCTTTTTAGTTCTGAGCCCACTCAGTAGCCTCCAAGAAGAGAATCATAGATCCTTCTAGGGAACCAACAACATTGGCCTACAATTTTAAAGAAGTCAGAGATCGGGTTGGTATACTGTTTGATGGAAAAGGAGCTAAGGAAACACATTGGCAGTCAGGAAGAAGGGCAGGCGGCTGAGAGTTTGTCAGTCTGTGGAAGTAGGGACCTCGCCATAGGAACAGACAGACAGCAGGAAGCTCTGTGGCAGAGCTCTTTCTAGTTAATTATAACAGCAGAGGGCCTGGGCAAGGAGAAAAGCCTGAGATACAGGTGCCATTTTCAGGGGAGTTTCTAAGGTACCCTAAAAATAATTTTTTTCTCTTTTTCTCCTTTCCCTTTAACCTTTCCACATCTCTGCTCCCTTTCTTTCTCTTTCCCTGTCTGCATTTTTCATTCTCTTTCCAACATTTTTTTTCTTTCTCTCTCTGTTCCTCGTTTAAAGCTTGACAGGATTATTTGGTCCCTGATAAAGATCTTCCACATCAACCTCAGGTCCTTAGAGAATATTTTCAACACAGCCGTTTCTAGGCCCTGGAAATTAGAATCTGCAGAGAAAGTGCTGACAAAAGCCTTAAGTAGGGCAGCCCTGTTCAGCCACAACCTCATTTAATCAGCTTTCCTAGAGCTGGCCCCAGAAAACAGGATAAACTTCATCATAAAGCTTTTCCCTCATCTTTTACCCACCTACTTCTCATCAACCTATTCATAATGAGCAATAAATGAATCCCGGCCACAAAGCCCCAGACCTGGGCTTAGCATTTTGTTCCACAAAAGACAGAGCTTTCCACATTAATGCCTTTTGCCTTCTGTCATAGACTTCTTGGAAAAGACATTCTTCTCTATTTTGGGGAGAAAAACAAGCCAAAGGGCTTGAGATAGTGAAGATTTAGTGAGTCCTTCTATGTGCAGGCCTCAGCATTTTACATGCATTATCTCATTTAATTCTCATGGTGACTCTAGAGAAAAGATCCTATTTTTATTCCCTTTTACATATAAGGAACCAGAGACAGACACAGCTATTCACAAAGCTTGAGGAAGAGCTCACAGTGAGTGCCTGGTAGAGTCAGGATTTGCATGCAAGCATTCTGATTCCCAGGCTCATGTGAACCACTGCACTGAACTGATTTTTTCCTACCCTCTATTCCAATTCTTTGCCACCCCAAACTTTTTTAATTTGGTCAGACCAAAGCAAGCATATTTAGGGCACAGAGAGCATTCAAACATAGAAAAAGCTTAGGCCTGTCCCCTCCACATATCTCAGGAACCTGCTGCCAACAAACCCAGGTAAGCAATTGCAAGAATTAGCTATACTTTGCCTGCACTCCCTTTATCTTACCCAGGGCTGAATTGCAATATCTAATCCTGCTAGAGTAAGAGCTTGATACGTAAATTTGGAAGTGGTTAAGAGACAACATTGGAAACCAAGTGAATAAAGACAGTTGCCCAAATGCGGAGGCAAGTTGGGCAAGGCAAAGCCTTAAGGAGATAATTTAGGAGGAAAAAGTAAAATTGGGACTATTTAAAGATTAGGGAGCACTAGCAGAAAAGGGAAGATTTTGTTAAATTATAGATTAGCTTCAGGACGGCTGACGAGAGACATTGAACACTCACCTCTCCAGAAAGAACCAAAATTGTGAATAGATAATCACACCTCAAATGGAACACCTAGGAGCGAACACTAAAGTTCAACAGACAAGTCACAGGAAACACCTGAGGCACAGAAGGAGAAATAGTTGAGCAGCCAGCTTGGCCGAGATTGGTTAGGGACACAGAGCAACTCCTATTGTGGAAAAAGCGTAAGTGAGAGATGTTCAGCAGTCACATTCCCGCTACAATCTGCTGCAATCCTAACCAAGAGAGAGCTCCTCTATCCACACAAACCCTGGGACTGGCACAGACAGGTAGTCTAGAGGCCCGAGGACTCTGTAGCAGACAGATGACTTATGCTGGCTAGATCACTCACAACCCCAAGATCCAAGCAGCTGCAGCACAGCACCACTGAGAGAGCATAGCTGTCACCCTGTGAACCACAGACCCCATATCTCCACATTTCTAGAGCCCTGACTGACATCTTCCAGTGTCCACTTGGAAGGCTACAACAGCACAGTGCTGGCTGGACCCAAAGATTCTGCAGGGTCCCCAGTACTCTATCCACAAGGAGTACTACTCTCTGGGGAAAGAACAGTGCAGCAAACCAAAGAGGCAGCCCCTGGGCAAAGGAAACCACAGCATGTGCTTTCCAGACCCCGAGAGCTCCGTCAGGCTGAGAAATGCAATTCTATCCCAGCAGCGGCATGGACTCTGTGCTCAGCCTCATAATTGGAGAGTAGACCGCATTGCCCTCCTCCACACACTGCCATGGCAGTTACTGCCACAAGGAGCTCAGGCAGGTGAGTCCCCAGCCCCCACTGGCAAAGCGCACTCTGTATTTAGACTTGTACATAGAGACTGGGAGCCCCTCCCCCACTCTACACACTGCTGCAGCTGCAGCTGCTGTTGCTGCCATTCTGGGCTGGGGTGGGCAAACTGGAAGGCTGCCTATATAAGGCTACGAGTGGTGGCAGTGTGGCCTCTGTGCTCAGATTTGTGTGCAGAGGGCAGGGTCCCTTCTCCTCTCTGCACAGTGCTGAAGACACCCCTGTAGAGCACCAGGGACCTGAGGTCAGACCTCCTCGGCCTGGCATCCCCCACCCCTGAGCCCAAGCATACTGCCTGAGGACCTGGAGAACACTCCACACATGCTACCACCTCTGGCATCTGTGTACTCCCTCTAGGGTGAAGATGGCCCACCCAATCTGCTGCCAATGACACTGACAATACTCACCCACCCACATGCACCACCCAAGAGCCTGGGGACCATCCTGCCCAGCCCATTGAAGCCACCACCAACACCAGCATGCACCTCTTGGGACCCAGAGGATCATCTTGCCACTGTTACTGACATCACCCACACCACACCAATTACCTGGGGGCCCAAAAATGTACCCACATGACCAGCCTACCACTGCCACTACTGGCAGCTGAGCAAGCCACCTGGATGCCTAAGATTGGCCCACCTGGACCCACTAACACCATTGCCAGCATATACCACCCTAGGGCCCAAGAACAGGCATGCTCAGCCCCCTGCTGCCACCACTGATGCCTGAAGACTGGTCCACCTGTCATCCCAGTCCCCAGCAAAACTTCATCACAGCCTCTACTAATAATGACACCCTAAGCCACTGAGGCAATCACAGATACCACCAATATTATTTATAATCAAAGAAATCATACAGAGACTACACTATTGCACACACACCCAACCAACATCATTGATACATCTTCAAGAAAAATCATCCCCTACACAAGCAAATTCCAAAAAGTGGAAGAAGTGACTAATGCACCAGATATACAAATAGCAATGTGAAGACACAACAATCATGAAAAAGCAAGGAAATGTGACACCTCCAAAGAAACACAATCATTCTCTAGCAACAGATCCTAATCAAAAAGAAATTAATGAAGTCCCAGAAAAGAACTCAAAATTTAGATAACTAAACAGCTCAGTGAGATACAAGAAAATTCTGAAAAATGACACAAAGAAATCACAAAAATAATTCAAGATATGAATAAGAAATGTACTAAAGAAATATCATAAAAGAGAGTCAAACAAAAATATTGGAGCTGAAGAATTCATTGAATGAAATACAAAACACATTTGAAAGCTTCAACAATTGACTAGCTCAAGCTGAAGAATCTCAGAACTTGAAGACAGTTGATTTTAAAATAACTCATTCAGACAAAAATAAAGAAAAGAGGGTTGGGGCAGTGGCTCATTCCTGTAATCCCAGCACTTTGGGACGCCTAGGTGGGTGGACCACCTGAGGTCATGAGTTCAAGACCAGTCTGACAAACATGGAGAAACCCTGTCTCTACTAAAAATACAAAATTAGCCAGGCATGGTGGCACATGCCTGTAATCCCATCTACTGGGGAGATTGAGGCAGGAGAATCGCTTGAACCCAGGAGGCAGAGGTTGCAGTGAGCCAAGATTGCACGATTGCACTCCAGCCTGGGCAACAAGAGCAAAATTCTGTCTCAATAAATAAATAAATAAATAAATAAATAAGAATTAAAAAGAATGAACAAAGCCTTTGTGATACAAGGTTCACCATAAAGTAACCAAATAAATAAATTATCAGTTCTCCAGATAGCAAAGAGACCAAAGAAGAGTTCAATAGCCTTTTAAATAAAATAATAGATAAAAACTTCCCAAGTTTATCAGGAGATTTAAACATCCAGATACAAAAGGCCCAGTGATTCCCAAACAGATAAAATGCAAAAAGGTCTTCTCTGTGGCACGTTATAGTCAAACTATCTAAAATCAAAGAAAAAGAGAATTCTAAAAACAGCAAGATCCTCTAGTGGGACGATAGGGAAATGAAAAGAGAGAGAGAGAGAGAGAGAAACAACAGGAGAAAAGCATCTAGTCACCTATAAAGAAACCCCCATCAGACTAACAGCAGACTTCCCAACAGAAACTATACAAGCCAGGAGATAACAGAATTACATATTCAAAGTACTGAAAGGAAAAGAAAAAAAAACTGCCACCCAAGGATACTATAACCAGCAAAATTATCTTTCATAAATGAGGAAGAAATAAAGTATTTTCAAACAAACAAATGTTGAGAGAATTGATTAGCACTAGAAGAAATGCTCAAGAGAATACTGAACCTGACAGAGAAAGGACAAGAGTTACCATCATGAAACACATTAAAGTCTAAAACCCACTGTTAAAGCAAAAACACAAATGATGAAAAGATCCAAATGGTACCACTGTAGAAAACCACCAAAACACAAAGGCAAAAAATAAAAGAAAATGAAAGGAATAAAGGATATACAGAAGAACCAGAAACCAATAAACAATATGACAGGAACAAAACCTCACATATGAATAATAACCTTGAATGTAAATGAATTAAATTCTCCACTTAGAAGATATAGACTAGCTGAATGAATTTAAAAAAAAAAAAAAAAAACAAAGCAAAACCCAACTATATGTTACCTACAAGAAAGACAATTTACCTGTAAAGACACATATAGACTAAAAGTAATAGAATGGAAAAATATATTCCATGCAAATGAAAACCAAACATGAGTGGAAGAAGCTTTACTTATATTAGATAAAACAAACTTTGAATCAAAAAAAGACAAAGAAAGTTATTATATAATATAATGATAAAGGGATCATTTCAGGAAGAGGATATAACAATTCTTCTTCTTTTTTTTTTTTTTAGGCCAGGAGTTCAAAAAAAAATAACAGGCTGGAGTACAGTTGGCAATCTTAGTTACAGCTACCTCCACCTCCTAGGTTCAAGTGATTCTCATGCCTCAGCCTCCTGAATAGCTGGAACTACAAGTGTACACTACAATTCCCAGCTAATTTTTTTATTTTTTAGTAGATGTGGAGTTTTGCCATGTTGGCCAAACTGGTCTTGAACTCCTGGCCTCAAGATATCTGACTGCCTCAGCCTCCCAAAGTGCTGGGATTATAGGAGTGAGTCACCGTGCCCAGCCATAACAATTCTAAATATATATGCATCCAACACCAGAGTACCCAGATTGATAAAGCAAATATTAACTAGATCTAAAGAGAGAGAGAGACTCCCATGCAATAATATCTGGAGACTTCAACACCCCACTCTCAGCATTAGACAGATAATCTAGACAGAAATCAACAAAGAAACATTGGATTTAAATTGGACCTTACAGCAAATGGACCTAATAGACATTTATAGAACATTTTATCCAACATTGGCAAAATACACATTTTTCTCATCAGTACGTGAAGCATTTTCCAAAATAGACCATATGTTAGGCCACAAAGCAAGTTTCAACAAATTTTTGAAAATCAAAATTATATCATGTGTCTTCTTAGACCACAATAAAACTAGAAATTGAAACTAAGAGGAACATTGGAAATTATACAAACATACAAATTGAACAACATGCTTCTGAAGGACCAATGGGTCAATGAAGAAATTAAATGTCTGGAAACAAATGAAAATGGAAATACAACATATCAAAAACTGTGAGATACAGCAAAAGATATTGCTAAGGGGGAAGTCTATAGCAATAAATGCCTACATCAAAAAAAGAGAAAGATTTCAAATAAACAATCTAATGATGTGCCTCAAGAAACCAGAAAACTAGGAACAAACCAAATGGAAAATCAGCAGAAGAAAACAAATAATAAAGATGAGAGCAGAACTAAATGAAATAGAGACTAATAAAAATATAAAGGATCAATTAAATAAAAAGTTGGTTCTTCACAAAGATAAGCAAAATTGATAAACCTCTAGCTAGACTAACCAAGAAAAGAAAACCCAATAAACATAATCAGAAATTAAAAAGGAGACTTTATAACTGATACCACAGAAATGCAAATGATCATCAGAGGCTCTTCTGAACAACTGTATGCTAACAAACTGGAAAACCTAGAGGAAACTGATAAGTTCCTACACAAATACAACCTACCAAGATTGAATGAGGAAGAAACCAAAAACCTGAATAGACTAAAAACAAGCAGCAACATTGAATCCGTAATAAAATACCTCCCAACAAAGAAAAGCCCAGGACCAGATGGATTCACTGCTGAATTCAGCCAAATGTATAAAGGATAACTGATATGGTTTGGCTGTGTCCCTGGATTCAAATCTCATCTTGAATTGTAGTTCCCATAATCCCCATGTGTCGTGGAAGGGATCAGGCAGAGATAATTGAATCATGGAGGCAGTTTCCCCCATCCTGTTCTCTTGATAGTGAGTTAGTTCTTACAAGATCTGATGGTTTAATAACAGGCTTCCCCCTTCACTGAGCACTCATTCTTCTCCTT
The DNA here is from genome assembly GCF_001698545.2 of Rhinopithecus bieti. Classification (NCBI taxonomy): domain Eukaryota; kingdom Metazoa; phylum Chordata; class Mammalia; order Primates; family Cercopithecidae; genus Rhinopithecus; species Rhinopithecus bieti. The sequence goes on from NW_016818642.1 coordinate 1,022,445, forward strand.
CCTGCTACAATGTGAAGAAGGACGTGTTTGCTTACCCTGCCACCATGATTGTAAGTTTCCTGAAGCCTCCCTAGCAATGCAGAACTGTGAGCCAATTAAACCTTTTTCCTTTATAAGTTACCCAGTCTTGGTTATGTCTTTATTAGCAGTGTGAGAATGGACTAATACAACAACTAATAACAATCCTCCTCAAACTATTCCAAAAAGTTGAAGAGAAGGGAATTCTCCCTAACTCATTCTATGTGGCCAACATTACCCTGATACCAAAACTAGACAAGGACACAACAAAAAAATGAAACTACAGGCCTATATCCCTGATGAACATAGATGCAAAAATTCTCAACAAAATACTATCAGACTGAATCCAACAGCACTTCAAAAAGATAATACACCATTATCAGGGGGATTTGTAGCAAGGATGCAAGGATAGTTCAACATATATACATCAATAAACAAGATACACCACAACAACATAACAAAGGGCAGAAACCAAAAATTTAACACCCTTGATGATAAAAATTCTCAACAAATGAGGCATAGAAGAAACATATCTCAAAATATTAAAGGTCACATATGACAAAACCACAGCTAATATACTGAATGGGGAAAAGTTGAAAGCCTTTTCTCCAAGAACTAGAACAATATAAGGATGCCCATTTTTACCACTCCTATTCAACATAGTACTAGAAGTCTTTGCCAGAGCAATCAGGCAAGAGAAATAAATAAAAGGCATCCAAGTTGGAAAAGAGAATTATTTGCAAACTACTCACCCAACAGGAGACTAATATCCAGAATATAAAAGCAACTCAAACAACTCAACAGTAAAAAAATCATCATCATCATCCCCTTAAAAATTAGCAAAGGACTTAAATAGACCTTTCCCAAAAGAACCCATACAAATGACCAACAGTTATATGGAAAAATGCTCAACATCACTAATCATCAAGAAAATGCAAATTATATCATGATATGCTATCACATATGATATATGATATGATATAGATATTAGAATGGCTACTATTAAAAAGGAAATATACAGCAGATGCTGATGAGGATGGAGAGAAAAGGGAACTCTTATACACTGTCAGTGGGAATGTAAATTAGCAGAACCACTATGTAAAACAACACTGAGATTTCTCAGTAGTGAACAATCTCACTACTAGGTATTTATCAGTGTATCAAAGGGTTCCCTTATCTCCATGTTTACTGCAGTACTATTCACAATAGCAAAGATACGAATTCAACCTAAATGTTCATCAACAGACAAATAGATAAAGCAAATTTGGAATATATACACAATGGAATACTATTCATACTATTCAGCCATAAAATATTGAGTCTTGTCATCTGCAGCAACATGGATGAAATGGAGATCATTGTGTTAAGTGAAATAAGCCAGGCACAGAAAGACAAGTACTGCATGTTCTCACTCATATAAGGGAGCTAAAAAATTTGATCTCATGGATACAGAGAATAGAATGATAGATACCAGAGATTCTGAAGGATGAGGGTATGGGAGGGAATGAAAAGAAGTTGGTTAATGGGTACCAACATACAGTTATATGGAAGAAAAAAGTTCTAATGTTTGATATCAGACTAGTGTGACTATACTTAGCAAGAAAACTTTGTACACTACCAAGTAACTAGAAGAGATGACTTGATGCCAACACCTATAAATAATAAATATTTAAGGTGATGGATACCCCAAATATTCTGACTTGATCATTATATATTTTATGCAAGTAAAAAACATTCATGTACTCCATAAATATGTAAATAGTATGTATCAATAACAGCAAAATAAATAAATAGAAAATATTCTAAATAACTACACACAAAAAATATATACAGATTACAAAAATTATATGAGGAGTTTTGGCCTATAAGGTCACTTGGCACATAACCAGGCACCTATAGGACTCATTCAAAAATATTTGCGATGTTGAATTAAAGTGCAGCAAAAAGTAGGATCAAACTGAAAAGAAATAATTATATTTAGTAACTGATACATCAGTGGTGAACTTTAAAGATAACTTTCAGGTGGGGTGGCTCACGCCTGTAATCCCAGCACTTTGGGGGACCAAGGCAGGTGGATCACCTGAGGTCAGGACTTCAAGACCAGCCTGGCCAACATGGAGAAACCCCGTCTCTACTAAAAATACAAAAATTAGCCAGGCATGATGGTGGGTGCCTGTAATCAGCTACTCGGGAGACTGAAGAGAATCACTTGAACCCAGGAGGCGGAGGTTGCAGTGAGCTGAGATCATGCCATTGCACTCCAGCCTGGGCGACAGAGCAAGACTCTGTCTCAAAAAAAAAGAGAGAGAGAGAGAAAGAGAACTTTCAATGGCATGATGGAAAGAAGTAAGATTTTTCGGAAATAAAGGAATGAAGAGAAAGCAAAAAAAAATGAGGTGGCAAAGGTGAAGACTGACGTTTTATTAAAAGAATGGAAAATATATCAGACTATTGGGGATTGAAGGGAATGATGTCTTTTGCTCTCATTTATTGAGTTCCTACAATATGTAAGAATGGATGAAAAGATGAGTGAATAGGAAGGCCATGAGCCAGAGCTAGAATCCTCGAGAAGAATGTCTTTAGCTTGTGGGATGGGTGGTGATTTGAGCAGGGCAGGGAAACCAGTCACTATGAAGGGGAAGTGTGGCATCAGAGTGTAAGGGGATGTGGAATGTCTAAGGTAGACTAAAGTTCTAGAAGCTGCAGAATGATGCAGTGAAAACAGCCACGAACTCCCCCACTTTGTCCCAAGACATAGCATACATGGGAGAAAGAGAAGCTTTCATTTTAGTGAGTTTCAAAGCATGTGATATTTGCAATGGAGAAAATGGCTTCAGCTTAAGTGAAAAGGTAAAGGGTGTTTAAGAAGAAAGGGAAAAGACACAGGAATTTGCTGACAATGAAAGGAAGGAGTTTAAAAGACACAATGGAAAGGATTAGAAAATGGTTATATTAATCAGGGTTGTAGCTAGAAATAGGCAAAATACTCGAAGGACCAACAATAGATGATGAGGTACCCAACAACCAGCATTAGTGGGGAACCATTACCCTATACACTTCATGGGGGAAGGAAAACAAGTGGTGTTATTAAACCTAGCAAGAGCTGAAACCATGAAAGAGGGACCACCCAGTAGAAACTGTGTTGTAAAGTGCTGCAGCCACCGTGAGAACCACAGCAGCACAGGAAAGGAAAGGAGTAGTGGGGAACACTCCATCTCCTCGCTCTCCTCCCATAGACTTGTCTCCTACTGATGCCTCCATCAGCTGAGCCCAACCAGAAGAGTCAGGTGACGCTGTCCAGAGTCACTGAACAGAACCCAGGTGAATACTGGGTGTGCAGGGGAGGTAGGATGAGTACAGAACATCCAGAGTTGGGGAGTGAGCAGAAGGGAACTATCTAGCTGAATGAGATGAAAAGTTTAGGACAGAACAGCTATAAAGGGAGCATGAGGTAAAGTAAAGAAACTGAAAGGAGTGGAGAGAGGGCCTGTGAATGGCTAGAGTTTGCGAATAATGGCTTAAAAGAACTCTCAGGGGCTCTTGGTCCATAATGAGGACTGTTTATGTGGATTTGTGTGTACATATTAATAGCAGTTAGAGCCAACCTTGTTCATAGGCAATGCTTGGCAACATCTAAGTTGGCTTGCCAAGAAATCCCAGTCGTCTGCTTATCCATACTGCCCCCCAGAAACAGTTTGCTTAATACCAGAAATTTCTGCAGTGGGAAGCAAACCCTTTTGTTCTCTAGATAATTTTGGATACGAGACTTACATTTAATTCAATAAATATGCATAGGTGCTGAGATGACAAAGTTGCTGTTCTATCAAAAGCAGAACCTCCTTGGGTAGACAATGCAGTAACTTAAACTAATACAATTTCTGACCTAAGTTCAGAGATTCTCAAGAAATCACCTTTTTTATAAAAAGGAACAAGATCATGTCTTTTGCAGAAACATCAGTGGAGCTGGAGGCAATTATCCTTAGCAAACTAACGCAGGAGCCGAAAACCAAATACTGCATGTTCTCACTGGTAAGTGGGAGCTAAATGATGAGAACTTACGAACACAAGGAAGGAAAGAGACACTGGGGTCTACTTGAAGGTAGGAGGAAGAGGAACAGGAAAATCACTATTGGGTACTAGGCTTAATACCTGGGTGATAAAATAATCTGTACAACAAACCCCTGTGACACGAGTTTACCTACATAACAAACCTTCACATGTACTCTCAAATCTAAAATAAACGTTAAAAAAAAATCAGCTTTTGATAGGAGTGTTTGAGGGCACTAGCATGACTAATGGGGACACTGTGAGACAGAGAATGAAAGCATCAATTGTCAAGGCGATTGGCCCCAAAATAAACTGCCTTTTTCAGAGCTACATGAGTGTGTGTATGTGTACAGTTATACGGTTGTGTGTGTGTTAAAATCCCTCACCCATCCACCGTCCATTCATCGACTTCCATTTCTTGCCTTCCTTTACCCTGTATTGCACCAGTTGAATGTGCCGATCAAAGGAGGAAACTGGCTATACTTTTATGTTCTTCAATATCACTTTTCCTTGTTTTCTTTCCATTTCCCAGCAGTCTCATCACAAAGGATTCCAGCATGAGAAATATGACATAACAATAGCATCACACAATGGATGCCTCATTACATCCCACCTCTCCTGTGTCTCAAACACGACTACCACCTCTCTTTCCTGACCCTACCCCACTCTCTAATTCCACTTGAGATATTTGCATTTGGGAAGAAATTTTTTTGTTTTTCTGTTTTTCAGAAGGACGAAACAAAGCTCTAGCAGGGTGGGGGTGGGGGAAGCCCCAAAGAAGGTGATTAATATCATTGCTGCTAATTTTCCACAAGCACTTGTCGGCACAGCAGTGAGCCAACTCAGACAGTGCCAAAAGTAATCTCGAAATTATCTGGCATCTCACTCCAGCAATAAAACACAGATTTATGTGGTGCAGCCCATAATAGAAAATGGAATAAAATCATCCTAGATGACTAAATCTAGATGTTTCTGGTCGAGGAGCTTAATAACTGAACTCTTTATAGCCCCAGGGACTGCTCAGCCATTTGTTTTCATTTCTCTGACATTTTGTCAGAGTCACATAATCAGATGTGCTGCCCTGCCGCAGGGTCTGGGCCTCGGAGATGAGTGTGCTCCACAGTGGGGTCAGGAGACCTGCTTCTAGGTACTGACCTGTTACCCCTAACTCTGGGACCTGAAACAAATTGCCCAGGTTGAAAACACTCTGTCTTGCACTCCACTTTGAAAATTCTTCCAGGCTCACTGAGACCTCACCTCTCTACTCCTCCTGGCTTCTCTGCCCCATTTGATCCTGTATCTTGGTTCCTGGTCTTCAGTTAATCCTTTTGGGGCATGGTATAGGCTCCTTCCACAAGAAAACCCTTCAAAAACCTAAATTACCTTTTGAACTATTTTAAATAGGTTTCATTATTGATGTAATCTTGGTGTGTGTGTGTGTGTGTGTGTGTGTGTGTGTGTGTGTGTGTCTTCTGTGGACTTGTTTTTCTCTTTTGCTCTACCTTCTTCCATGTTTCCTTCCCATGTCTTTTCCCTCTCCCTTCTTCCTCTCCTTCCTTACTCCTGACAATTACATGAACCTGTCTCTGACACCCACAGGCATTTCTTACTTGCTTGGTGACACTCAGGAATAAAGAAGACGCTCATTTCTCTGCCCACAGTGTCATAGTCTTCCTGGATGCATGCAAATTACATGAAATCATGTCATTTGTAGTAACATGGTTAGAACTTGAGATTATTACTATAATAATCTCAAGTGCCAGTTCAAAGTTGCATTAAGTTACTGAGGAACAGTTTAAAGCGATTTATAGCTGTAGCATGGGCGTACATGAGAATGAAATGGTGACATGGAAAAGTAAACACATCTCCAGCTAAGGGATACGTTTTGGAGTGCCATATAGAACATATGCAGAGGAAAATTGTGAAAACATTTGAAGGCATTTCTGTGCATTAATCAAGATTGTTCTTCTTGTCCTCAAAGTAAGAATAAATTGCAAAACCCTACTAGAATAACAGTGAGGAAAAGCAGTGCTGTCCTGTATCAGCAACAGGTGATAGGAATATGTCTGACTTTTGGCACTGACAAGGAATGCAATTATAAATATGAACAGGGCAAACCACATCTGTAGACACCCAGCTGATGAAGACTCCCCTGCAAAGCTTAAACATAGTACAAATGGGTTATCTATGCACAGAAAAAGCAATCAACATTATCAGAGGTATGCCTGCCTCCCATGTTTATCACAGTACTATTCACAATAGCAAAGATATGGAATCAACCCGTGTTCATCAATGGATGAGTGAATACAGCAAATATGCTTTCTGTACACAATGGAATACTAGTCAGTCATTAAAAAGGATGAAAGCATGTCATTTGTAGCAATATGGTTGAAACTTGAGGTTATTATCATAAGTGAAATAAGCCAGGCACAACAAGACAAATATCACATGTTCTCACTCACATACAGGAGCTAAAAAATATGATCAGATGGAGGTAGAGAGTGGAAAGATAGCAGAGACTGGGAAGGGTGAATAGAGAGGAGTGAAGGGGATAAGAGAAGTGGGTTAAAGGATACAAATATACAGTAAAATAGAAGGAATAAATTCAGTGTTTGATAGAGTAAGGCGACGACACTTAACAAGAATATTTGTTATTCAGATGATGGACACCCTAAATGCCCTGACTTGATTACTACACATTATATACATGTAACAAAACTTCCCATGTGCCCTATAAATTTGTACAAATACAAAAAAGAAAAAATAAAATAAAAATTTTAAAAACATAGTGCAGGCCGGGCACAGTAGCTCACGCCTGTAACCTCAGCACTTTGGGAGGCCAAGGCGGGCAAGGTCAGGAGTTCAAGACAAGCCTGGCCAACATAGTGAAACCCTGTCTCTACTAAAAATACAAAAATTAGCTGGGCATGGTGGTGGGCACCGGTAATCCCCGCTACTCGGGAGGCTGAGGCAGGAGAATCACTTGAACCTGCGAGTCAGAGGTTGCAGTAAGCTGAGATTGCACTACTGCACTCCAGCCTGGGCGACAGAGTGAGACTCTATCTCCAAAAAGACAAACAAACAAAACGTAGTGCAAATGCATCCAGGAAGACTAAGAATCCAGTAGTCCTTTCTCAGTCCTGGTTCCCAAATGAGACTTTTAATCTATCATGGATCCATGTCAGAGGTAGACTGAGGTGAGATCAGGAATAACCATAAATGCACAAAGAAAAAAAGTCTAGAATAAAACTAGGAAAAAGATATCCCCCTGGTGACACTGGTTAAGCACTTCCTTGTTTGGAGAATTAACACCAAAATCACACTAATGTTAGATATGTATATATATTGTAACTTGGTGTTGAATATATATTATAGCTTGGTGTGTGTGTGTGTGTGTTATGCACACACACATATACAGTCTTCCCTTGGTATCCATGGAGGATTGATTCCAGGACCGCCTTCAGATACCAAAATGCACAGATGCTCAAATCCCTTATATAAAATGGTATAGTATTTGCATATAGCCTACGCACATTCTCCTACCTGATTACATGGTTGAAACTTTCAGCCCCTATCTACCAAGGAGGTCCCCAGAAGTGAACAGGGGCTGGAGATCAGGGTCAATCATGTGGCCAATAATTTAATTACATGCTCCTACCATCTTAGTTGGCTTGGCTGTCACAAGTACATACCATATACTGGATGTCTTAAGCAACAAAAACTTATTCTCACAGGAGGCTAGGTACTTCCACATCAAGGTGCTGGCCAATTTGGTTGCTAATAAGGGCTCTCTTCCTGGCTTGTGGATGTCCACCTTCTTGCTGTGTCCTCATGTGACCTTTCCTCACTGCACATACACACAAACACACAGAGCCAGACAGAGAAAAAGAGAGAAGGATCTTTCTCCCTCCTTTTTTAAGGCAACTAATCTCATCAAGAGGGCCCCTCCCTCATAGCCTGAGCTAATCCTAATTACCTCCCAAAGACCCCATCTCCAAATATTATCAAATTGAGGATTAGGGCTTCAGCATGTGAATTTAGGTGGCGGGGGACACAAATATTCAGTCTGTAATGCTTGAATGTTATGTAATGAAATCCCATATAAAAAACCCTGAAACAACCAGATTTGGGAAATTTGGGGGTTGCTGAACACAAGGATGTGCTGGGAGGGTGACATGCCTGGAAATATCATGTAACACTGTGCCCCATCCCTCAACCCTGATCACACACCTTGTTGCCCTATGTAACTCTTCACCTGGCTGTTCATTTGTATCCTATCTAATAAATCAGTAACCATAATTACAGTGCTTCCCTGAGCTCTGTGAGTCATTCTAGCAAATTATGGAACCTGAGAGGTGGTCGTGGGAATCCTCAAATTTGTGATTCATGAGACAGAAATACAGACGGCCCCTGGGACTTACATCTGCTGTCTAACATGAGAACAGTCTGTGCCCTTAACCTGTAGGATCTGATGCTTACTTCAGATAGTGCCAGAATTGAATTGTAGGAAACCCAACTGGTATGGGAGAGCTGGTATTGGAAAAACATCATTCTAGCCCCTAAGAGGATGATGTTTTGCTTTCTGATTCACTAGTATAGTAGGAAAAATTCTAAGATAATCTGAAGATTTCCACTTCTGATCTGCATGCCCTGTATAATCCCCTTCCTTTAGTGACCTGTGAATATGGTAGGATTTTACTCCAGTGATTAAGTTATGTTATTCGGCAAAAGTGAAAGGATTTTATATATGTAATTAAAATTCTTAATCAGTTGATTTCAAGTTAATCAAAAATGAGATTATGCTTTGTAAGCCTAACCTAATAAGGAAAGTCCTTTAAAAGAGGGTCTAGAAATCAGAAACAGAAGAGGTTAGAGATTCTCCTCCCGGTCTTGAAATCCTAAGCTGCCATGTTGTGAGAAGGCCTATGAGGCAAGAAATTGAGTGGCTCTAGGAGTTGAGGGCAGCCCCAGCTGAAAGCCAGCAATACAGTGGGGGCCTCAGTCCTACAACCACAAGGAATCAAGTTCTGTCAACAACCTGAGGGAACCTGAAAGAGAACCCTGAGATCTAGAAAGCAATTCAATCCAGCCAGTACTTTGATTGCAGCTTTGTGAAATTCTAAGCAGAAGACCCTGCTAAGATGTGCACTGGGCACATCTTAGCTGAGTCCTGATGACTCCTGTGAGTCATTTTAACCTGCGTCATTTGTGATAATTTGTTAGGTAGCAATAGAAAACAAATACAGCCACATGTAATACACCCTGATCACCTTGTCATTCTCCTACTTCACACTTACAATATTGCCCAAGTCTTTTCATGATGTCTTCTTCAATAGGGAGCATAACCAAAGCTTTTGACAGGTGTTCAGCAAAATGATTTGCATGTTATATCTGATTGATAACTGTGCTCCTGAATTCATATTATACTGTCAAGGTTTATAAGAGAGCATTAGGAAAATACTACTATGATTTACCTCAGCCCTTTAACACATTCTACTCTTAAAATAGGCATTCCTGGCCAGGTGCCATGGCTCACATCTGTAATCCCAACACTTTGGGAGGCTGAGGCAGGCAGATCAATTGGGACCAGGAGTTCAAGACCAGCCTGGCCAACATGGCGAAACCCCATCTCTACTGAAAATACAAAAATTAGCCGGACATGGTGACACGTGCCTGGTGTCCCAGTTACTCAGGAGGCTAAGGCACAAGAATCACTTGGACCCAGGAGGTGGAGGTTGCAGTGAGCTGAGATCGCATCATTGCACGATCTGGGCTACAGAGCAAAACCCTGTCTCAAAAAAAATAAATAAATGCATTCCTTGTTATATGATGACTTAATATCCACCATTCCACTAAAGCAGGAAATAAATTCCATATACATCCCCTGAAGCCCCATGTTTTGGAATTTTCAAATTTTCTGAGTGTTTTTTGGACCCTATCACAAGGTAATAAAAGAGCAGCTATGACTCAGTTAAAAATGTTCACCCAAATTGCAATTCTAACTTCTTTGTTGAAGAGCAAAACCAGCAGCTTCTGCATAGAGTCCTGATTTATTTTTTATTTTTATTTTTTATTTTTTTTGAGATGGAGTCTCGCTCTGTCGCCCAGGCTGGAGTGCAGTGGCCGGATCTCGGCTCACTGCAAGCTCCGCCTCCCGGGTTTACGCCATTCTCCTGCCTCAGCCTCCCGAGTAGCTAGGACTACAGGCGCCCGCCACCTCGCCCGGCTAGTTTTTTGTATTTTTTAGTAGAGACGGGGTTTCACCGTGTTAGCCAGGATGATCTTGATCTCCTGACCTCGTGATCCGCCCGTCTCGGCCTCCCAAAGTGCTGGGATTACAGGCTTGAGCCACCGCGCCCGGCCTAGAGTCCTGATTTAACAGGTAGTCCAGTGGATCCAAGCACAAACAGGGAGATCAGAACTGTACTGAAGAAGTAAGTCTAGCTATGGTTTATTTTCCCACTGTTATACCTGACTTGTCTCCCAAACCCTCCACCACTAAATGGCCCAAGGCCAGAGCATGGCAACCATTGTTTCCTGGTTATCGTTGTGTCCCCCTCTTCTCATGCACCTTCTACACATCCTTGTTATGTTTCCATCACTTTCCTCATGTGTAACACGTAGATAATGGTGAAAGTTCACATCTCTCACAAGTTTGCTAAAATCAAGTGAGGTAACAAATGTGAAATTGTTTCCAAATGAGAAAAGACTTTTATGAATATGACAAATGCTTTTATTTTTTAATGAGCAACCATTTTATAGAATAATAGAAACTTGGTGTTGAGAATTTTGTCACATGCCAACTGAATATCTGAATCTCTTTCCCAACAGCCTGCATTCATTCATTCATCAAACATGTATAAAGAATCCACTATGATCTATGCATTAGGGAAGGCCCCTTCCAGTGACCTCTAATTGATACCTTCCACTGACAAGGAACTCTACGTCCTAAATGACCTCATTCCATTTGAGGTAGTTTCCATGTCAGAAACTTCTCCCTCTCTCTGTAGAAAGAGCCCCCAGTAACCTTAGCAGTAGCTAAGTTCTGGGCATGAAAAGTGAAGTGTCAAGCGGTGTTTTGCCACTAGCTGGCAGATATGAGTTACACACCAGAAGTGAGAGTGAACAAGGCAGGGTAGTGTCTTCACGGTATGGGTACTGAGTAAATGTCCTCAGAATAGCTAAAGAAACAATGAAATCGTCACAGAGGAAATAGAACTTAAACGGAGCCTTAAATGTCAGCCAGAATATAAGAAGCAGGAAGGCAATTTTAGATGAGATGAACAAAAGGAATAAAGGCTTAGCATGCACTCCTGGGAAAAACGAGATGTGTTTGACAATACTGGAGGGTCCTGAAATCTTGACAAAGGAGTTTAAATTGACACAGTGGGGACCAGGAAGCCTCTGAAAGTCACTGAAGCGTTATTAGTTTCATTCTCACAAGAGTACTTTTTATCTGAACAACAAATGGATGTTCTCCTTCACCCAGAAGAGGAAAGTAGAGACAGGATAGTACAGGAGAGGTCCAAAGCTGGCTTCAGGCAAAAGGCCAGTTCCAGAGAAGAAGGGTTTGAAACAAGACCAAAGCCTGTGGTTGTTGAATCAACTGTTACTTGTTTTACAAATTTGTCTGAGGGAACTGCCAGAAGCAAGTGGCCTCTGGTCACCTGTTCCTTTGTGCAGTGTGGCTTCTGAGGTTTGTGTAAAATTATTTGTTCTCTGCACTTTGCCAAGAGGGATGGAGTATTTCCACTAGCTCCATAATTCAGGAAATATAAATCCTGTAGCACAGACACTACAAATAAATGAGATCTTTTTGTTTTGTTTTGTTTTGTTTTGTTTTGTTTTGTTTTGAGACAGTCTCATTCTGTCACCAGGTTGGAGTGCAGTGGTGCGATCTCGGCTCACTGCAACCTCCGCCTGTCGGATTCAAGCGATTCTCCTGCCTCAGCTTCCCAAGTAGCTGGGACTACAGGCACACGCCACCACACCCAGCTAATTTTTTTTTTTTTTTTTTTTTTTTTTTCGTATTTTTAGTAGAGACGAGGTTTCACCATGTTGGCCAGGATGGTCTCAATCTCTTGACCTCATGATCCACCCACCTAGGCCTCCCAAAGTGCTGGGATTACAGGTATGAGCCACGTACCCGGCCGAGATCTTTTAATTAATCTTTGGATTCAATCTCTACATTTCTTCCTGAACATTCCTTACAGTGAGATTTCTCTGGGTTGGAGTTGGGACCATTCTCACGTTCCACCACATAGCTCACTCAGGTGGGTTTCGTTTAAGTTGCTGTAAGTAAAAATGACTGAGGATCATTTTCTTGGACCCTGTGATACTGGATGAACAACACCCTATAGCATGTTATGGTAGCCAGTTTTAAAAGCTGCTAAATCAGAGAGGCTACCTCGGTCGGGGACAGCACTCATTCAGATTGATTTAATCTTAGGGATATGGGTGTTATACACAGAGACTGACCAATGTCTTTTGATTCCCTAAAGAATGCATAGTTAAGCCGCTGGATAGTACCCGCTTGGCTGCTTCTCTCCACCTGTAGTTTGTGGTCTTCACTGATCCAGACGGGCCTCAACCTGAAACTGTGATCAGGATATTTGACCTTTGGGGACAGCTAAAAAAGGGGGCACCAGTACCTCCAGCTAAGCTTCCACCAGCACTTCAGAAGAAAAAAGATGTGTTCTTTGCTTCTGATTATTTCCTCAGAGAGAGAGTTGAGGCTCAATGGGCCACCTAATTATAACCCCTTACCTCCATGGGACAGGCTTAGGACTGATACCCTATCACCATTATCTTAGCTCATTTGAGGCATGAAGGAGTGTGTTTTTATTTTAATAGAAACAGAAAGGCAAGCAAGCAAGCACAATTTTGAAACAAAGAATGACTTATAATGAAGATCTTCAGACATAACACATTCTCTTCCTTTTTGAAAAATGCATAGCTATTCTTCTGGAAGGAAATTCTTGTTGTATATTGCTTAAAAGCAGCAGTCAATAGTCAATTTAATAATCTTGCAGGTTGCCATGAGAAACAAAAGACATATTACATGGTGATGTCATAGGCTCTCAGCATGTTTCCAAAGATATTCTTTAAACTTGTTCCAATCACCAAATCTGTATTTCCTAGATAAGTTATGTTCTCCTTTTTTTTTGTTGTTATAAACAATTATTTGTTGTGCATCCTCCATATGTAGAATACTGTGGGTGAAATGAATGAATCAAATGTGCAATCCCTGTCCTCAAATGTTAAAGGGTCACATCTTAGTTTGTTTTGCACTGGTATAACAGGATACTACAGACTGGGCAATTTGTAAAGAAAATAAATCTATTTCCTCACAGTTCAGGATGCTGGAGAGTTCAAGATCAAGGCACCAGCATCTGGTGTGGGCCAAGACACTGTGTCCTCACATGGTGGAAGGTAGAAGGGCTGAGAGAGATGAACCCTGTGTCTTCACATGGCAGAACAGGAAAGAGAGAACCCGCTCTCACAAACTTTTTGTAAGAGGAGTAATTAATTTATGAAGACAGACCCCTCATGACCTAAACACTTCCTAAAAGACCCCACTTCCCGGCCAGGCACGGTGGCTCATGCCTTTAATCCCTGCACTTTGGGAAGCCGGGTTGGGTGGATCACCTGAAGTCCGGAGTTCAAGACCAGCCTGGCCAATATGGCGAAACTCTGTCTCTACTAAAAATACAAAACTTAGCTGAGCATAGTAATCCCAGCTACTTAGGAGGCTGAGGCAGGAGAATCACTTGAACCCAGGAGGCAGAAGTTGCAGTGAGCCGAGATCGCACCATTGCACTCCAGCCTGGAAACAAGAGTGAAACTCCATCTCAGGAAAAAAAATAAAAAGACCCCACTTCCCAACACCGCTGTGCTGGGGATCAAGTTTCCAACACATGAATTTAGGGGACACATTCAGACCATACAAGGGCATATGGGTGTGAAGTTGACTGCAAGTAAAAATGGGTAAATGGTGGGAAGATTGGGGAGGCTGCTGCCTATCCCTTCTTTCAACAGTCTCTGATTTTCAGGAACACAAGAGGTTAGCTCTGGGTTAGAGCAACAGAGTAGGAATATCATGAGAATACTCATAACTTGCTCTGAACCAGCCACTGTCTCAGGCAATCTCATAACCACCCGATGCAAGAGCAACTCTTTCTCTCTGCATTTTACAGGATAGGACAGGAAGGCATGGAGATTTTTAGAACTGTCTAAGGCCACATATGTATAACGTGGAGAACCACAATTCAAACTGAGGGATCCAGCTTCTGATCTCATACCTTTGGTCTCTAGGACAAATTCAAGATGTCATGAATATTTTCTAGTGTGCCTCCATCCAATAGAAATATAATGTGAGCTACACAGTAATTTTGAGCACACTAATCACCATATTAGAAAAGTAATAAATATTGAAGTTAATTTTAATGTTTTATTTAACTGAGTATATCTATTTCCATTTCCACATGTAGTCAACATTTTAAAACTATTGGTGAGTATTTTATATTCATTTATCCATCCTTAGTCTTCCTAATCTGCTGTTTAATACTTACATCTCAATTTGGACTAGCCACATGCCAAGTGCTCAGTAGCCACATGTGGCTGGTGAACAGCACAACTCTGGTGCATGCAATGAGAGATATGAGATAGCAAGAAAGATGATTTGACAGAGAGAGAGTGGGAGAGTGATAGTACAGATTTCGATCCAAATAGAATAGGAAGAATAACACAGACTTAAAGAATTTTTTGATGCTTGTTTTGATCCTTGAGCAAAAATGACAAATTCTATCTGTAGAGCATAATCGTAGACACTCTATGTCCCAGAAGACATCAACCTTCTAAGATTAGAAATCACAATCTTTAAGCTTCTAGTTACTCATCTTACCATGATTCCCTTTGGTAACATCTGGCTTACACGTACCCCAGCTGCCTTAAATTGAAGAGAGGCTGGAGACAGTAATAGTTAATTTGCTGATAGTCTAAATGCATCCTGCCCTTCTTTCCAATTTTTCAGATTAAAAATGTGAATGAAATTCAAGGTGTCCCTCTCCACTCAGTTTTATTCTGAGTTTCAAGGTTCACACCTATTCAGAAAGCTTCCTTTCTTGCCAGCAATTGTCTCCATCCCTTGGCTAAGATTTTGAACTACTTAAACAAAGATGAGAAGGAATGAAGAAAAAAAAAAAAAAACTCTGATTAATTTCTATTCTTGTGTCATTACAACTATATTCTCTAGAGTAAGAAATAAATCTTACAGCCTATGACCTGGCAGGTTCAGTCACTAACGCCCAGGAAAAGCTAAGCTGAAATATCATCTCTCCCTGCTTGGGTGTTGCTCCTAAGAATTTAACCTTCACTTAAGTTATTGTACTTAAATGGTATTGTCAAGGAAACACATTCTTAAACAAGACAAGGGTTGGGTTGAGGTTTTTCCAATTTCAGTTCTCACCTAGGATAAAGCTATTCTGCCTTTTATCAAACCCACCCTCAAATCCTTCACTCACACTAAAATATAAGTCACTCTGCAGTGGTCTCTTCTCAAACTTTACCTAGTAGCAGAACCCCCTAAAAATCATAGTATTCTTCTTGGAATATCATGAAAAGTTACCATATGAAAGTTAAAATCAATAATAATTCTGTATTAAATCAGACACCATCTTAGATTCTAATATATATAAAAAATAGCATATACCAAGAGCATGAAAAGATCTGAATGGAGAAAATTTTACGATTGATACTGTCCCATCCCTTTATTTAACATTTTTACTAGAGTAGATGAAAACAGTCATACCCAAATGAGTAACAGAACCCTCTGAGCATGAGTTTTTTTTCTTGGCACCTTAACTTGAAAACTGATCAGTTACAGAGTCAGCCCTTTTACATGAACTTTATCTTTCAATAGGATCCAAGACTCTATGTTTGGCAATAGAGAAGTGATGTCAAGTCTCAGGCACCAGTACAAGAGGACGGCTTTTGACTTGTGGTCTGTGGTTAGTCCCAGAATCACAGTGTAAGCAAGCAGAGGCATGTGACTAACAGCCAATGCCACCATTCCTGAGAGCAAATTCTCCAGAGTTCATTTCATCCAGATTGTTCCACTGAATCCTGTCACCACTCCGGTGATTAAGAGGACCCAGCAGGAGTGAGAGTAAGGGGAAGAGGAAGATCAATACACAAGTACAGCAGAGACCTGGAAAACCATGGTACCAGGTATTTCAAAGGCCCTGGCAATGCAATTCCTCACTCCCAAGGCAGCTTCTATACAGCCATGGCTTGTCTGTGAGAGCCTTCACATCAAGGCCCCTGCCTACAGCCAGAGCAGCAAAAGCCAAAATTGCATTGATTGAAAGCTGGGTTGACCACGGCTCATTCTTTTCAAACACTTTATTATGGAAACTGTCAAACATAAGCCAAAGAGAACACTACAGTGAGCTTCATTACCCACCACCCAGCTTCACGCTTGTCAATCCATACCCCCATTCACTTCCCTCACACATACACTGCATTATTTAGAAACAAATTCCAAACTTTATAGTATTTCATATGTAAACATATCCATTTGTAGCTACAAAAAAATAGAGTTTTTAAAAAATATAACCATTACCATCATTGAAAAAGTTAATAATTCCTCAGTATCATCCAATATTCAGTCAGTGCTCAACTGTCTCTTATTGTCTTATATATTTTTAAGTAGTCAGCTTGTTTAAATTCGAATCCAAAAAAAGTCCGTATATTATATTTCATTTCTATGTCCCAACATTTCCTGTAAACAGAAAGTGTTGATTATACTTAGGTTCAGTTTTTGGCAAGAAGACTTCATAGGTGGTGCTGTGTACTTCCTATTACATTACACGAGGAGGTACCTAACGCCTGATATTAATATTGATCAAGGAGTGCAGGTGTCGCCAGCCTACTCATCTGTCATAAAGTTCCCTATCAGCTTTTCAACCAAAGGTCTTAGCAGGCATTGATGTTAATTGCTTATATCAATTATCTCGTTAATATTTGAAATTTTGGGATGGGTGCGGTGGCTCATGCCTGTAATCTCAGCACTTTGGGAGGCCAAGGTGGGTGGATCACCTGAGGTCAGGAGTTCAAGACCAGCCTGGCCAACATGGTGAAACCCCGTCTCTACTGAAAATACAAAAATCAGCCGGGCATGGTGGCATGCACCTGTAATGCTAGCTACACAGGAGGCTGAGGTAGAAGAATCACTTGAACCTGGGAGGCGGAGGTTACAGTGAGCCAAGGTCACACCACTGCACTCCAGCCTGGATGACAAGAGCAAAACTCTATCTCAAAAAAAAGAATTGAAATGTTAATATTTTAAATCTACCCTTCTACTTTCATTAACTAGGATTTTCTATAAAGAAAACTTTCAGCAAATGTTTGTTTGCTCTGAGGTACACGTCATGCAGGAACAACAAGTTAAAGACTGGACTCTGTGCTCTCATTTACTTTTCTTCAGAATCATGGATTAGTTGTCTAGGATCTTTCAAAGGTGACCAATTATTTTTACATGATTACAAATCCATGCATATTTATATCTTATATGTGTCAATCCATTCACAGTTCTATTCCTTTTGATTTTGAAACTGTTCCATCTTTGGCCGGTGGGAGTTATTCAAACCAGCTTCCGAATCTTTTTAACACAATCTCCATCATCTCGATGTTTTCCTTGCTTTCTGATCTGACAAGATTTTCCAGGCTTACCTTGCACAGTTGTTCTCCTAAACATGGAATTCACTATTTCACCACAAACTCTGGTTTCATTTTCTGGGTGTTGGTATTTACAGACCACAATCTGGGAGGTCTATTAATGGCCTGTTCTAGGCCTTTTTAGTAGAAATTGCTGGGAAATATTTATTAGAAAATACATCAAAAATTTATACTGATATTTACAATTCAAATTTAGAATTACAGAGCTTTAATTTAACTTCTTTGATTTTACCATGGTATATGCTTCTTTTATGTTGAAAAATCTTGGTTCCTAATGACATTAACAATTTAAATGTTGTTGCAGTTCTTCTTCTCTTTAGGATAGATATATCCCACAAGAGATGTCCAAATTACTGAGTTTTTAATGTCATTCTAAATAATTCCTCTTGATACAGTTAAACCACCTACATAATTCACAATTAAGCTTGTCATTTTTTTAGTTTCTAAGAATTGCTTTCTGTTTCAATTTACATGATTTTAAAGTCAATTTACAAAACAATGCACAGAGATACTTTTATTAGTTTATGGTTTATGTTTACATTTGTATTTCCCCCTTTTACAGATACATATAATACCCTGCACCT
This sequence comes from Rhinopithecus bieti, assembly GCF_001698545.2. Taxonomy (NCBI): domain Eukaryota; kingdom Metazoa; phylum Chordata; class Mammalia; order Primates; family Cercopithecidae; genus Rhinopithecus; species Rhinopithecus bieti. The sequence goes on from NW_016818642.1 coordinate 1,040,831, forward strand.
TGATTTTATCACTGAAAAATATATCCTGAAGATCATATTAGATCAATATGCAGAACTACGCCTCATTGCTTTATCAGTTGCGTAGTATTCCGTTGCGTAGGAGTGCCATACCCCAGCGGGTTCTTTTAGCTATGTAAGGCCAGAGAGCTACAGCTTCACTTATAGGGCTAGAAACACAACAGAAACATGCAGTCAGAAACCTCAAAACGTATTTCTCCCCATTTTTTTTCTTCCTTTGTTCCCACTGTGCAGTATGTACTTTACAATTTCTACCCAGCAACCCAAGTCCTGGCTATCTTCAGAGTTTCTACCTCTCCCATTCATAGCCATGTGCCTCAGAGGAAGCTGACCCTATACCCAGCTCTGAGGATAAACCTGGGTTATCTAAGGCCAAATCCAATCCCCTTGGAAAGGATTAGCTCAGAAATGATTGTGTTTCTAGCCAATGAGACACAGAAGTCTTCTAGGAATTTTCTTGAAAAAGATACTTCACTCCTAAGGGAGCTACTGGAATAGAAAACATTTCTTCTGTATATTGAAATATATAGATGTGACTCCTGGAGTTTCTGCAGCCATCTTGCTCTCACCCTAGGGATGAAATCAACGTAGAAGATAGCAGAGAGATGTGAAAGACATTGCATCCTTGATGATATGGCTGAACCAGTGAATCAACCAACCCTGAAAATACCCTACTTCCGAGCCTTCTCATATGCAAGATAATACATTTCCTTGTTGACTAGTTCCATTTGAGATGATACTTTCCACTGCTTGAAGCTGAGTCCCTAAAAGATACACATGCACAAATTTAGAAAATAATTGATTATTACATAAGTTATTAATTGCTCCCTCTTCCCCCCATTGCCTTATTTTGTTCACTTCCCTTGGGTACATTTGGGGAAGGGAGTTTGCAGGGGCTCTCATTACACTCACTTCTCTAACGGGTCTATACTTCAGCATGTTTCTCTGCTGCTACTTGACTTGGACTCACTCCTAGCTCTGGCCCAAGTTTCTAAGCCCTTTCCCTGCTCGTCACTGCTTGGAAAGCCCTTTCCATAAATGTCCTCTCCCTTCACTCCTCCAAAGCAGCAGTGCTAATTTCTGAGTATCAAACTTTTATTGAAGTTTTGGGGTTAAAAGACAGCAATATATGCAAAAACAACTTCACACTGAATGTCAGCCATTCCCATCCCAAGGAATTCATTGCTCATTCCCTCCACACGGAATTTATCACCGACTACATTCCTTCAGGGATCCTAACTTCCCATCATGTTACTGAGCCATTCTTCCTCTCTCTTTTTTTCTGTATTATACCTATCTTCTTCTTTTCCAGGTCCTTCTGCCATCTCAAGGTTCTAGTGAACAACTCCAAACCTCCTGTTATTTTACTTCACAGAAAAGTTACCTGGTCTTTGTTTAAACTTCTATTCCAGTGATGCCCGTATACCTTCAACACCAAACAAGCTTATGAAGGCATTTTCCTAAACAAAAGAATAATTTTGCCTCTGAAATAGGAACTCTGACTTCCTCTTGGGTCAATCTGCTCAAATTCAGCCAGCTCTTAAAATATCATTGTTTTTTTTTGTTATTAATACTAAATACGGGAATAATGATACCTGTCCTGTAGCATTTGCTAGAAAGCTTTATCCATGTGTGACTTTAGCAAAACTATTGATCTGTGCGCATTTTTCTCATCTGCAAAATGAAGATAAATAATACCTACATTATAGCTCATAAAAATTATTGTGATGATTAGAGGAATTAACATACACAAAGAACTTTGAACAGTGCCAGGTATATAGTAAGTACTCAACAAATGTTCACAGCTGCTGCTGCTATTTTATCAAACATCTTTGATCTGGAAAGGTTGTTTGGACATGCTGGGATGGGGAGATAAGAGCACCCAGAGCACACGATTACTGTGAGGACTGAATGATATATATGACCTAGAAGAGCACCTGACATATTGGTGACAAGTGAAGGCAGGCTCTTAATGCTGGGGGATTAATAATAGTGTAATAGTGTATGTAAAGTCCTGAACAAGGTAGAAGATCAATAATATGAGATACTATCATTTTGCTTCTTAGGGAGGTTATGGATGATGTTAGAGACTGAGACAGGATTAGGGCAGCTGGTGATTTTAAAAATCCTGGCAAGAGGCCTCGTTCTGATTCCTCTATCATGTGTCATTGTTGTTACTCTTATTAGTATTATCAGCAGAAATAGCAGTAATGTGGTGTGATGGCTGAGCAGCAACTTATGCCAGGTATTGTTACACATTCTATGGGTGAATAGAGATAGATGTAGCCCAGATCTTGCTTATAAGATGCATGCAGGAAGAAAGGCCCCAGGGTTCATTGCCCAATCCCAGTCCTTAGTTACTCTATCTTGTTTGCCAATGGGGACTAAGCCAGCCTTCAGGAGTGTTTGCCTGAGGTCAGTTTTCATTCACGCAATTGGCACCCTACCAACAATGAGGGTCAGCAGGAGGTTGACAGCATGAAGCCCCCTAAGCAGGACGGCTTCCCCATGCGACAGGGGTGATAAGGAAACAGAAAACCAGCCTTTTGTTCTGTTCCTTCCCCAGTTTTTCTGAGACCCGAATGAGCCAGCAAGCCCCACCAGCCACCCAGGAGTTTAGAATGAACAGGGAAGTAAGAAAAACAAAAAACAACTGAGCCTTGAGCCCAGACACCAGACATTACCAAAGACATGGGGTCAAGGTGACTGGAGGTATTAGAATCCCTCAGGAGCAGTAACAGGATGTCAGGGAACCAGAGAGAGATGTTCTCTGTCCTTCCTGTGGAAGTGCTGAGAGAATTAGAGAATATTTATGGCATTTCCATGAAGATGTACAAATTCAATCTGCACAGATTAAGCAGGCAACAGCAGCAGGTGCACACAGGTGAGGGTCTAAGCAGTAGGGTAGATTGGTTTGGGGCCAACCACAAGCCACCTGTCTTATTTAGTGAGGCAGAGTCAAGCCGGGCCCCAGACCCATGGTGTGAGTATCAGGGTGTCTGGGTAGCACACAGTGTACCCAGTGGACACTGGCCAGGGGAGGCCTCTCTGAACATGAGGCTGGGATGATTCGGCCTCCAAATAACAGAAAATAAAACATCAGGAACTTGGGTCAACTAAACACTGAAAATTGGAGAAGATCTCTTGAGCTGTCTGCCCAGAATCTCAAAAGCTCCTCTCTTAGAAACAAAGACCTTATGGAAGTAGTTTGTCTCAGGAGTTTCTTAGTCATTTTGCCAAAAATAGACAAGGAGGAAAGGGAGAGAAAAAATCTGATGCAAGGAAACCAGCTACTCAACGGACTGACCATTTTGCTTTAATAGAAACCTCTTAAGAAAGAAACTAATTAAATGCACCTGCACTAAAATGATTACATGGCTATTATCTGCCCACTCAGAGAAAGAGAACCACGAAGTTCAAAACACAGCAAGCAGCAGGCTTAATTGTCTTTTGTAAGGAATGGCTTTTGTTTTGCCCAGTGCTCCATCAAAAACACTAAGTGTTAATGTACCCTGTATAATCTATCTGGCCAGCTAACTAGTTTAATCCATCACACACCATGTGAAAGAATACAAGCAGGTTGGTAATGACAAGTTAATAGTAGAGGCAGGAAATAAAATGGAGAAACACACTTAGATTGATGGTGCAGAACTATTAGGTGCTACTATGGATGGACTCTGTCTGGTTTTATATAGTGGTCAATCAAAGCAAAATAGATCTAGTAATTTAAAACTTTAAACATGTCCCCTAAATTAAAAATTTAAAAGGCCAGTGGATGTATTGCATTCCTTTTGAACAATAAAAGTTCAATTAAAGCCAACTCTAAAATATCTACAAGTGGATCTACCATAACAAATCTCAATCTCTGCTCCTCATTGCCCTGATTATCTGCTCTGCCAGCCCAACTTAGTTACCAAAATTTCTACTTTGCCTCTATGTACAATCTTATACAAGTGTAGCTGCATGAAAGATATGGAGTATTTAAAACCAAACATTTGGTTACCTTCTTTGTCTGCAGAGAATATGGGAGAATAAGATAAACCAATCTTAGAAGATCAGAGGGATCTACTTAGGCTGATAACTTACTGCAGTCTGAAAATAATGCCATCCATGTTTCAGACTGAGAGAAAATTAGGAGGTCTCACAGAAGCAAAATGGGAGACATACCTGGCTCTCCAGCGCTTCTTATTGTTCAGTATAGTGGGGCATGGCAGATTCAACTGAACCTCGTAAGTAAAGCTGGTGCCCTCGTGGTCTGTTTGGTAGCTATAGAGCACAAATGGCCAATACTTTTATAAATAAGTCCTCACATATTAGAAAATGTGGTTGTCTAGGAATTTATTCTAGCAATAGAATCTTTCTCTTCCTCTCTCTCTCGCTCTTTCATAAACACACGTGATGTACATAAAAGATGAATCACTGTATTACCATTGCAACAGCAAAATATTAGAAACAACCTAATATGTCCATAAAGAGAGGACTGGTTAAATAAAGTATGGTACAACCAGCAATGGGATTCTAATAGGTATTAAAAAAAAAAAAAGGAGAAATAATAAAGGTCTCTCTATACTAATATGAAATTATCTCCAAGTCACATTGCCAAGGTTTTTTTAAAAAGAGCAAAGTGCAGAAGACTGTATATACTATAATACCAGTTGTATTTTTAAAAAAAAGTATGGCTACCCACACACATACTTCTTACATATGCATAAAATATCTCTCAAAAAACAACATAAGGACCTCATAACCTTGGCTGCCTCTAAGGCAGGAAACTGAGTGGATGGGGACAGGGATGGAGACACTTATTTTCATTATACACTCTCAAACCTTTTGCATTTTGAATGTATGAATATATTACCTATTGAAAAGCAAAGAAATTGCCTCATTAGCCCCCTTAATCTCTGCTCCCAGCTCTCATATCCCTTGTTTCCCATCAATTTAGTCACTCTAGTTTCTCTATGTGTGCAGGCACACTATGATCCACAGGCTGTTCTTCTGTAATCTTTGTTTCTGTCTTGTCTGTCTGCATCAGGAATCACTTCTCATTAAAGAGTTACCTCCATTAATGTTTTTCTGTGCCTCTCAGTTCCAACCTGACAGTTTAATATCAATTCATCTAGCAATTGTTTTAATTATGTCCACCTGAAGGTCCAGAAATAACTCAGCAGCGCCTCAGCTTAGCAGTGATTTTATGTCACTGACCTTTGGAGTAAAACCTGCTTACTATAAAATACAGTTGATGCCTTCTCCTAAACGTGACTTCAGAGCCTTATATCGGCCCTACAAAGCTGTAAACTGGCTGTTTCCCTCTTCGATTCTCACACTCCACCCCAAAGCCCCTAAGCTTACTCAGTGCACAGAGAAGTTGTCTTGACCAAACTCCAGGCGAGCAGAGAACTGAAGAGTCCAGTTCACAGCCACAGGATATCACAGATGAGGACCAGTCCTGACAGTTCCATCAGAGCTTTGCATACTATAGTGATGCCTAGTGATATAGTGATGCCTTTGCATACTGTAGTGGTATATTAGAGCTCCCACTCCACATTCAGTTAAGGTTGGTGCAAAAGTAATTGTGGTTTTTGCCATTACTTTTAAACAGCAAAAACCACAATAACTTTTGCACCAACCTAATATTTGCTGTTATCCAGCTTGGGCCATACTGCCAGAGGTCTCCTGAATGGGCCACAAGCTGATGAGCTCTGCTTACCACCTCAGGCTTCCTGGGAGGAGTTCCTTTTGTATCTGTGTGTGTCTTCTGCCAGTTGACCTACCCAAAGGGTTTCCTTAACATAATTTCAGGAAGCAGGGGTTGGGGCCTCAACCCCTCCTACCCTGAAGGCTCTTGATTCAGACAAATTCTCCACAAGAATCAGCTCTGCAGGCTTGGCAGCCCCATTGAAGCTGCCAGGTATGCAAGGAGTATTTATTCACTTTCAGTTTGCATAACAAAGAGGGCTCATGCAAATTACTGTTTCTTGGACAAGGAAAGTCAAATCCAAGGTGATGTGCTGTCCCTACCCTCAGATGCAGCAGAGGGTGACATAAGCCCTAACTCTCACCCAATCCCACCCCAGATACCCCACTAAACCCCCACTTAAGTGGACATCCTTTTTAAAAGCAATTGCATTTCAGAACACCTAATTTATGATGTCACAGCCTATGATGAAAAAAAAAATTCATCATAGAAGATCATTGACAGTATTGAGTCAGACTGAATTTTGAAATTCTAAGAAGTATCGAGAACATGCCAGTCTACTAGACTGATCTTCATATCAGGATAATCTGAATCATTCAGTAGTCAGGGTGGTAGAATAGAAACAGCATGAGTTTGGGCATCGGTCAGAACGGTGTTTGAAAACGGTCTTTTTAACTCATTAGCTACAACCTCAAACTACTTAATCCAAATGAACTCCCACTTGCTCACCTGTAAAATGGAGATTGTTCTAGGAATATAATGATTCAAAGTCTATAAAACACCTACTCTTATGTCATAGGCACTCATATTAGTTCCTATCCCTTAAAAACCCACCATCTACAAGGCCAATGTAATAATCTCTAAATTGGATTATATTAAAGGGATTTCATCATTGGAAATGACTATGCTATTCAAGGCATTGTGTCAGGACTGCAGGAGACTCAGAGATGAAAAGGACACCATGGCAAGCTGCTGGCTGACTGACCCGATGACAGTCACTCTCAACCATTTTCCACCTTGACACCATTCACTGTTAAAGCTAGAAGAGTGAAGATGGCCAAATAGGAACAGCTCCAGTCCGCAGCTCCCAGCATGATCGACGCAGAAGATGGGTGATTTCTGCATTTCCAACTGAGGTACGTGGTTCATCTCATTGGGACTGGTCAGAAAGTGGGTACAGCCCATGGAGGGTGAGCTGAAGCAGGGAGGGGCATTGCCTCACCCGGGAAGTGCAAGAGGTCAGAGGATTTCCCTTTCCTAGCCAAGGGAAGCCATGACAAACTGTACCAGGAAAATCAGGACACTGCCACCTAAACACTGTGCTTTTCCAACGGTCTTAGCAAACAGCACGCCAGGAGATTATATCCTGTGCCTGGCTCAGCGGGTCCCACGCCCACAGAGCCTTGCTCACTGCTAATGCAAGATCAAACTGTGAGGCAGCAAGCCTGGTTTGGGGAGGGGGCGTCTGCCATTGCTGAGGTTTGAGTAGGTACACAAAGCTGCTGGGAAGCTCAAACTTGGTGGAGCCCACCGCAGCTCAACAAGGCCCGCCTGCCTCTGTAGACTCCACCTCTGGGGGCAGGGTATAGCTGAATAAAAGGCAGCAGAAACTTCTGCAGACTTATATGTCCCTGTGTGACAGCTCTGAAGAGAGCAGTAGTTCTCCCAGCACGGTGTTTGAGCTCTGAAAACAGACAGACCACCTCCTCAAGTGGGTCCCTGACCCCCCATGTAGTCTAACTAGGAGATACCTCCCAGTAGGGGCCAACTGAAACCTCATTCAGCCGGGTGCCTCTCTGAGATGAAGCTTCCAGAGGAAGGATCAGGCAGCAATATTTGCTGTTCTGCAATATTTGCTGCTCTGCAGCCTTCGCTGGTGATACCCAGGTAAACAAGGTCTGGAGTGGACCTCCAGCAAATTCCAACAGACCTGCAGCTGAGGCACCTGACTGTTAGAAGGAAAACTAACAAACAGAAAGGAAAAGCATCAACATCAACAAAAAGGACATCCACACCAAAACCCCATCCATAGGTCACCATCATCAAAGACCAAAGGTAGATAAAACCACAAAGATGGTGAGAAACCAGAGCAGAAAAGCTGAAAATTCTAAAAACCAGAGTGCCCCTTCTCCTCCAAAGGATTGGAGCTCCTCACCAGAAACGGAACAAAGAAGGATGGAGAATGACTTTGATGAGTTTACAGAAGTAGTCTTCAGAAAGTCAGTAATAACAAACTTCTCTGAGCTAAAGGAGGATGTTCGAACCCACTGCAAGGAAGCTAAAAACCTTGAAAAAAGATTAGACAAATGGCTAACTAGAATAAACAATGTAGACAAGACTTTAAGTGACCTGATGGAGCTGAAAACCACAGTGCAAGAACTTCATGAAGCATACACAAGCTTCAGCAACCAACTCGATCAAGTGGAAGAAAGGGTATCAGTGATTGAAGATCAAATGAATAAAATTAAGTGAGAAGAGAAGTTTAGAGAAGAAAGAATACAAAGAAACGAACAAAGCCTCCAAGAAATATAGGACTATGTGAAAAGACCAAATCTATGTTTGATTGGTGTACCTGAAAGTGATGGGGAGAGTGGAACCAAGCTGGAAAACACTCTTCAGGATATTATCCAGGAGAACTTCCCCAACCTAGCAAGACAGGTCAACATTCAAATTCAGGAAATACAGAGAACACCACAAAGATACTCCTCAAGAAGAGCAACTCCAAGACACATAATTGTCAGATTTACCAAGGTTGAAATGAAGGAAAAAGTGCTAAGGGCAGCCAGAAAGAAAGGTCTGGCTACCCACAAAGGAAAGCCCATCAGACTAACAGTGGATTTCTCAGCAGAAACCCTACAGGCCTGAAGAGAGTGGGGGCCAACATTCAACATTCCTAAAGAAAAGAATTTTCAACCCAGAATTTCATATCCAGCCAAAACAAGCTTCATAAGTGAAGGAGAAATAAAAACCTTTACAGATAACCAAATGCTGAGAGATTTTGTCACCACCAGGCCTGCCTTACAAGAACTCCTAAAGGAAGCACTAAACATGGAAAGGAACAACCGGTACCAGCCACTGCAAAAACATGCCAAATTATAAAGACCACTGATGCTAGGAAGAAACTGCATCAACTAACGGGCAAAATAACCAGCTAACATCATAATGACAGGATCAGATTCACACATAACAATATTAACCTTAAATATAAATGGACTAAATGCCCCAATTAAAAAACACAGACTGGCAAATTGGATAAAGAATCAAGACCCATCAGTGTGCTGTATTCCAGAGACCCATCTCATGTGCAGGCTCAAAATAAAGTGATGGAGGAAGATCTACCAAGCGAATGGAAAGCAAAAAAAAAAAAAAAAAAAAA
>NW_016818642.1:1052894-1109412 GCF_001698545.2 Rhinopithecus bieti
GGATGTGGAGAAACAGGAACACTTTCACACTGTTGGTGGGAGTGTAAACTAGTTCAACCATTGTGGAAGACAGTGTAGTGATTCCTCAAGGATGTGAAACTAGAAATACCATTAGACCCAGAAATCCCATTACTGGGTATATACCCAAAGGATTATAAATCATGCTACTATAAAGACACATGCACACGTATGTTTATTGCTGCACTATTCACCATAGTAAAGACTTGGAACCAACCCAAATGTCCATCAATGATAGACTGGATTAAGAAAATGTGGCACATATACACCATGGAATACTATGCAGCCATAAAAAAGAATGAGTTCATGTGCTTTGTAGGGACATGGATGAAGCTAGAAACCATCATTCTCAGCAAACTATTGCAAGGACAGAAAGCCAGACACCGCATGTTCTCACTCATAGGTGGGAATTGAACAATGAGAACACTTGGACACAGGGCAGGGAACATCACACACTGGGGCCTGTCATGGGGTGGGGGAATGGGGGAGGGATAGCATTAGGAGAAATACCTAATGTAAATGATGAGTTAATGGGGGCAGCAAACCAACACGGCACATTTATCCATATGTAACAAACCTGCATGTTGCGCACATGTTCCCTAGAACGTAGAGTATAATTTTTAAAAAATTTAATTTAATTTCATATTAAAAAAATAAGCTAGAAGAGTTATATACCCACTTTACCAGGCTTCATTTCAATGGGGAGTAGCCATGTACATGGCTCTGGCTAAGCAGATGGTAAGTCAGAATTCTACTAGCAGGTTTTTAAGAATCAAAAGGAATAGAAATTGTCGCTGCTCCTCTTCCTCTTCTTTCCTGCCCTTAATGTTAATGGCTGGAGGGACAGCAGCCCTCTTGCAACAATGAAGCAACAAGCATGAGGAAAAGACCAAGAGAATTGCAACAAAACTCACCCTGAGGCCAGGCATGATAGCTCATGCCTGTAATCCCAGCACTTTGGGAGGCCGAGATGGGCAGATCACTTGAGATGAGTCGGAGACCAGCCTGGCCAACATGGTGAAACCCTTTCCTACAAAAAATACAAAAAAATTAGCCAGGTGTGGTGGCATTCACCTGTAATCCCAGCTACTCGGGAGGCTAAGACACATGAATCTCTTGAACCTGGGAGGCAGAGGTTGCAGTGAGCTGAGATCTTGCCATGCACTCCAGCCTTTGTGAAGGAGTGAGATTCGGTCTGAAAACAAAAGAAAAGAAAAGGAAAAGGAAAGAAAAGAAAACAAACTTGCCCTGTTATCATGAAGCCAACCAACCCCAGAAGCTGCCTACCTCTGGAACTCTTGTTCTCTGAAATAATTCAACCCCTATTTGTTTCAACCTCTTACCAAGGTTTTCTGCTACTTGTTGCTAAACACAATCTTAAATGACACAAATGCTGCCCTCAAGAAATCCATATTCTAGTGGTAGAATAAGATATGTTTTCAAATTTCGGAAACACAAAGTAGAAGTTATAAGCATGACTTGACAGAATATAATAAATTATATATAAGTCACAACCACATTTACCCAAATATTTTAGGGAATGATGGTAGAGACATTGTATATTTAAGTGTAGCACTTTATTTCATAGTCAGCGTTCTAAAATATGAGTGCATTACTGCATATAGCTGAGCTCCTCAGGAAATACAAATGAAAGACACATTGCTTGGAAAATATCCAATTTTACATATACTTATCTTTTCAGATATATGAAAACCATAAAGCAAAAGGATTTAGAAGAACTGTAGAGAATCTGACAATGCCTAAGGTTATAAAAAGTCAAATTTCCAAATTTATGGCACAACACGCATTTGGTTTGCTACTTTGCCAAGCATTTCTTTGTAAACACTACATAGGTATGACAAAGTTTCCTATTTGCCTAGTACTATCAATAGAGCAAATACATAAATTGAATGGGCTGCAGATATCTTCACTTACTGAATTTTTCTATCGCTATTATGTCACTTTGAGTTTAAGTGAAAAGTTTAGAGTGTATAGTACGTTTTGCATAGAATGTATCAGAAGAGAGTTAACAGTATTTTAGTGATTCTGTTTGCAATATGTGTGCTATTAACATAATGTCTGAAATACAGGCATATTTTTCCAGTTATTTACTGCATAATTCTTAGAACAATGGGACACTAACATAAGTCTCATGCTTTAAAACATTTCAATTGAGTTTGCATCCAAAATGGCATTGCATTACCATCAGAGACTTCACTAGGTCCAAAGGTGACAGAGCTGGCAGTCTATGAATGATAATTTTAAAAACATTGAGCTATCCTCAAAACACGAAAACCCTAGTGCTGACTTGGGATACTGCTATCTGTGCACTGTCTGAGATGTCACTTAACCTCTCTGAGCACCAATCTTCTCATTGGTAAAATTTTGAGGTTAACAGTTATCTCACAAGCTCATTAGAAATGTCAAATAAGAGAAAAGGTAGTGCCTATACCTTTTAAACTATAAAGTATGGCACAAATGTAGGGCAAGAACTCTTCTGGTTCCTTGACTGAATCAGAACAATCTTGAGGTGTGTGTTAAGTTTTCTATGCTTCCAGTTAGTCTAAAAATCGCAAAGAGTATATAGTCTTTTCTGGGAAACGTGCTTCTCTGTTCAATGAAATTTCAAAAACGTAGACGCAGGTAGGGAATCTATATTTTTTTTATGTATTTATTTTTATTTTATTATTTATGTATTATTTTTATTTTATTATTGTATTTTTTATGTTTTTTATTTATGTATTTATTCAACTAACATTTATTGAGTGCTGACTATTGTAACACCATAACAGTGCCCAAAGATACAAGGGTAAGTAGGATACACTTGCCTGACCTCCAGAAGCCCACGGTTTTATAAGAGCTATAACCACATGAGCATGTAGATTATAATATACTGTGATGTGGATTCATAATCAAAGGTGTTCAGGCAGTTGGTAGTCTTTAAAAGGAGGTGAATGGAACACTTTGAATCTCTTAATTACAATCTGAGAGATCTGGGGAACCAGAGGGAGGAAAAAGAGCTGGATAAAGACAAATATTCGCCGGGCGCGGTGGCTCAAGCCTGTAATCCCAGCACTTTGGGAGGCCGAGACGGGCGGATCACAAGGTCAGGAGATCGAGACCATCCTGGCTAACCCGGTGAAACCCCGTCTCTACTAAAAAATACAAAAAACTAGCCGGGCGACGTAGCGGGCGCCTGTAGTCCCAGCTACTCGGGAGGCTGAGGCAGGAGAATGGCGTAAACCCGGGAGACGGAGCTTGCAGTGAGCTGAGATCCGGCCACTGCACTCCAGCCTGGGCGACAGAGCGAGACTCCGTCTCAAAAAAAAAAAAAAAAAAAAAACAAATATTCTTTGTGTCACAGTTTGCTTGGAACCTGCTGTTCAAGCAAGATTTCTCCAGGAGCTAATTTCAAGAGCTTCTTTGGAGCCCCTCACATGATGTGTGGTCTTGGTCTGCTGAATCCCTGATGGCAATAAACTCTGTTAAAAGAGACCATAAATGATGAACTGCAGTAAAATCCCTTACCCACTTTTGGTTGATGTATTCTTCGCTTTAATAAATATTTCGTGATTCTGTGGTCCTTTTGACCTGAAGTGAGGATTGGATAGCATGTTCCTCCCAATCCTGAGCTGGAATCTTTCACCTCAACACAACCACATTCTGCTTACTGGAAAAGCGCTTCCTGGCACCATTATTAAACTGTCAGTACCACACGATTTTTGCAAGAAATCAAAGTAGATTTTATTCACTCAATAAACATTTCCTGAGGGGCTATTAGACCCCAGGCATTAGGAACACAGAGCTAGCTGAGACATAGTTTTTGCCTTCAAAGTCCTTACAATCTGGAAAGAGTGACAGCCACAGGATTAAACCTCCCCCAATAAAATGCTAAAGAGGTCATAAAACAAGGTGCGGGTGGAGGCATAAGGGATATAGAATGGGGGTTTCCTAGAAGCTCAGAAAACTCAGGGAAGGGGTGAGTGTTGAAATAGGAGCAGGTATTCACCAAACGAAGGCACAAAGCTGTGGAACAATCTAGTGTGCTGCGTGAACAACAATCATTTTCCATAGCTAGAGTGTGGGTTGTAACAGGATGCAAGGTGGAAGCCGACACCAGGGAAGTTAGACTAAAAAACCGCAGGTGCCATGGTAAGGTCTTAAACTCAGTGGGGCTCTCCCGAGGGATCTTCATCTAGTTTTAACATCAGGTGACTATTGAGGAGAGTGTCAGGCCTGTTTCTGCCACAGAAGGGCGGCTGACTGCTCACTACAGCAGGAGAACATTGCCAAGCTTTCACTGTGTTTAACACCTAAGACTCAGAGACCATATCAAAAAAGCAAAATTGAGATTGCTGATTAGGTCCTCAAGTGCTGAAAGGATGGCTTTTAACGTGCTCACATGTCCTGGAAATAGGCAAAGATAAAGCATCTTTCCAGCTGTTCTCCAATCCAGGAACTTCTCCTGGTAACTGATAGGAGTTCAACAGAATCAATCAGGAATGCAGTGCAAAAGGCACTGCTGCTGGACTCACACTGTGGACTCAGCCATCCCCTAAATCACAGAGGAAACCGGATACTATGCCAAGTGACTTCGAAGTCATCAGCTTCTCTGAAAGAGAAGAACAACTTATTCTATCACCAGAAGAATAAAACAGTTCTTATTCTACGACTAGAAGAAAAAAATAGTTCTCAGCAATGAAGCATTCACTCTGATCAGGGGAATCTTTCACCAGAGCTCTCTAAAAGCAAAGTCCCCCTACACCCACATCAAAAGAGTTAGTGCAAACACAGGGTAGGGGGCTAGTTCTGGCTAGGACTCCGTATGATGTTCTTCTTTGCTCAGTGGCTTGTAGGAACACTAGGGAAGTGGCTAATGTTGAATTGGACAGCAGAGCTTGCTGCTTTGCGGTGTGTGCTGGCCTCTAGTGGAGGCCCCACCCCCAAGTCCAGTTCTTATTCAAAGACAATTAACAAGGTTGATCAGGCTTAAGAACATTTTATTAACAGTTACATTAATAGGTGGGGCTCTTTACTTTGCTAATAAGTTAGGAGGTAAGATAACAGTCAAGGCAAGATAGATAGATAGATAGATAGATAGATAGATAATAGATAGATAGATAGATAGATAGATAGATAGATAGATAGATAGATAGATAGAGAGATAGATAATATGGATAGATGGATCTTACAATACTGTGTAGCAGTTATGAATTCCTTAGGCCACAAGCTGAGGTGAGGAAATAAATGTATCTTTAAAATGCAAATCAAAGCCACAACGAGATACCATTTCACATCACTCAGAATGGCCATTATTAAAAAGTCAAAAAACAAGAGAAGCTAGAGAAAAGAGAACAAATGCGTATACACTGTTGGTGAGAATGTAAATTAGTTCAGCCACTGTGGAAAGCAGTTTGGAGATTTCTCAAAGAACTTAAAACAGAGCTACCATTCAACCCAGCAATCCCATTACCGGCTATGTACCCAAAAGAAAACAAATTGTTCTACCAAAAAGACACATACACTTGTATTGCAGCACTATTCACAATAACAAAGACATGGAATCAACCTAGGTGCCCCTCAATGGCAGATTAGATAAAGAAAATATGGTACACATACACCATGAGATACTATGCAGCCTTAAAAAAGAATGAAATCCTGTCCTTTGCAGCAACACGGATGCAACTGAAGGCCATTATCCTAAACAAATTAATGCAGGAACAGAAAACCAAATACCACATGGTCTCTCTTTTAAGTGGGAGCTAAACATCAGAAAAAGGGCAATAATGGAAACTGGGGACTACAACAGGGAAAGTAAGGAAGGAGGACAAGGGTTGAAAAACTACCAGGCAATATGCTCATACCTGTGTGACAGGATCATTTGTACCCAACACCTCAGTATCATGCAATATATCCAGGTAACAAACCTACACATGTACCCCCTGAATCTAAAATAAAATCTGGGGTGGGGGACGGGAAAAGAATTTTAAGTGAAGTACTAATAAAATAAATAAATAAAGAGCCTTTATTTTATATCATTTCTATCTCAAGCCCCCTTTTCACTTGGTAATAGAAGCTCCATGTTGGACCATTTAGAATAAAAACTCGAGCAACCCAGAATCTTCTGTCTATGCCTTTGTCTAGAGCTTTTGCCCCACTGAGCCATGTCGTGCTCCTCTGATGAGGAGACGGCATCTTGTCCTCCGTCACTGCTGCCTCTCCACAGAGGCATCCCCCAGATGGATGTGCCTTGCCAATGGTGCAAGTAGCCTGTGTCTTTTTGCATGTATCCCAGAGATGTCAAGCTCCCTATGTGGCCACTGCATCCAAGTCCTCATCTGGTCCACTGGTCCTCTCTCAGATAGGTGAGAGGCCTTCTCTCAGGCGGTACGGGGGCTTCTGGATGTTCTCCCATGCTACCCTAGGACTATGGGAAAGTCAACGGGGCCATCTCAGGTTCTCTTTGCTGAGAGACATGCCATATGCCAAACTGGATGAGCTGAGAGACCTGAGAAGCAAAGCACCTTCCTGGGCTTCACCTGAGAAGCAAGACACACATCCACTCTCCCCGAGGGCCCCCACTGAGCTATGAGGCCCCAGCCATGGCCCCACATCCAACTGCCCAGCTTTTCTTACAACTCTGCTGCCTCCTGCCCAGGAGTCTCTCTCTGGGCTAGACGGGTGGTTAAAGCCAGCTCACTCTCCCCAGCCTCTTGTTTCTGGCACATACAAAGCCCAGGTTCCTACGGCACTAAAATTTCCCCTACCTCCACCTCTCACAACTCTTATTTCTGTCATCAGTTTCAAAAAACCATGTACTCTTCTAGTTCTTTGAGATTCCCATCTGTTGTACCCCTAAACCAAGGGCAGTCACTGACTGAATGAAAAGGCCAAAAATTCACAAGAACTAGCTGAATAAAAAACACAGCGGTTGATATATCCAAATATATATCACACCACCACATTGGCTGCTGTCATGAAGCTAAAGATAGAGTATGGTTCTGGGCCTGTTCCCACCCAGGAGAGGCCCCACCTCAGTCTCTGTCTCTCTCTCTCTCTCTCTCTCTCTCTCTCTCTCTCTCTCTCTCCTTCTCCCCTCACCCTGCTTCCTTGCAATGTGGTTCAGAGGTGCAGAACTCTTCTGAGAAGAGGCACAACCATCACTTCTTATTCTTCCTGCCAAGCAGCCAAGGCATGAGGCAACATACGAACTGTCCCTAAAAATGCCTATGGTGGAGGGTTAGCAGAGCCCACTCAACTGTGGATCCTACAGGGGAAAAGTAAAACCTCTTTGGTTTCTTTCTTCAGCTTAGACAAAAGATAGTTTCTATGTGGTCTCCTCTAGATCACTAGATTTTTGCAAGCAGATTTAAGCCTCAGAAGTTACTTTGTACAGAGGACATCAGGGAAGTCTTCATGCAAGAGTTGTCATTTGACCTGAGTCTTAAGGGATGTGAGGGATGAGCAGAGGGGATTCCCGGGAAGGAATCAGCACAAATAAAGGCCAAGAGTTGGGAACATATATCATGGTCCAAGGGAAAGGGGGAAGTTAAACATGACCCCAAAATTCCATTCCTGGGTTATCAGGCAGATGGTGAAGCTCTTAACAGAACTTCTGTTCAGAAGTTCTGAGCCTTCTTCTTTGGCATTTATTGTAGTCAGCCATGTGTCATATTTTTTCTGTATATATCTTGCCTTCTTGAAAAGAGATCACTTTTTATTCATTTACTTATTCATGTATCTTCCTTGCAACCTTAAAGGAAATAATCAACATACACTGTAATATCTGAAGATGTGTCATAAAAGGTATTCCTCGACCTGCTCACTGGCTTTTCTTCATTAAAGAAAATATTGCCAGAATTGTAGATTGCTATATTTTCTCAAATTACTTTTGAAAATCTTGCAGATTATAGAAAATTAACATATTTCTTCCCTGCGTATCTTAAGCTATAGTTTGGGTGAAATTAATATAACAAATCATTAGTGTTAATGAGTTAACCTTCGAAATGTTATTCTAAACATTCAAAATATTATTTCTAAGAGTTCTTTGACTCATTTGCTATTTACCATGCCAACAAGGTAGTTTTCTCCAAACGTGAAAAAAAAAAAAAGTGACTCTATACTTGTTGTAAATAGATTCTAAAAATTATTTGAGTCCAGCTGGAAATATAAATGTCTAACTGCCAAAGCACATCCTGATTCTATTTTTTGATAGCGTCACAAGACATACAAGAGAGAAGCAAACAGAAATGCCCTTTCATTTTTTCTGAAACACACTCCCCTCAGTTTTTCTCTCATCACATCAAGAAATCCCCTCAGGCCAAGCTGGGCGCAGGTCAGTTCAGCAGGGTGTTGGACCGGGTTTGCTTCAAAAGCCCTGTCTTCTCATCTTCTCCCATGATAGAATAAATGCCCATAACATGAGAGACTTGCTCTTGTTTCTTGCAGGAGAAATACAGTCGTTGGTTTTATCCTCCTGCTTCTGCCTCTCTATTGCACATGCCATCCATCAAACCAAATACCAGAGCGTCAGAAACTAGGAGGGATTCTGTGCAGAAGAGTTCCTGAGAATTTGAATAAAGAGCCCAGTGATTTCTGCATTTGGAGCAGCATTTTGAAATCCTAGTCTAAGGAAAGTCGAAAAAACACTATTTGGAAGCACACACCTGACTCTGCTTGCTTATTTGAGAGTATCTGAGAAACTCTTACTATCCTCAGGAAATATAATCATCTGTCTTTCCCAGTGAAGAAGATTTGCCTACCTAGAATTTTAAAATCTAATGCTTAAGTTGTTCTGCAAGTTTCTTTGTCTTTGTTCATTCCCACCTCTTCACCTCCACCTTTTCTTTCCCCAAAGCAGAGAAATACAACACACGGTTTATCCTCCGAAAAGCTAATGGAGCACAAATGCTCTCCACAATCTTTTGGTATGAACCAACCCATTCATCTCAACCTGACAGAGACCTTGTTTTTCTTTGAATATCCTAAAATTAGTACTGCCCATTCCTATTCTGGAGTCAGGGAAGCTTATGGCCCAACCCAACAGCAGACAGCACTAGAGAGTGAAGAGGCACCAGCTCCCAGGAAATAGCTTGTTCTCGCAGAACTGTATCTTCTCTTCATTCAACTTAGAATCACAGCAGTTTTAGAGCCACAGGAGACCTGAACAACATGTAGCCCTATCCTGAGAGCTTCCCACTTCCAGAATGTCTCCCAGGTCCAAGAAGTTCAGATGCAAGACAGACATTGGGAAGATGGATCACCTGCCTTGAACTCGTTTTTACAACTCATTTGACCCCTGAGTACTGTGATTTCTGGCAACCTCAATTTCCAAATTTATTTCTCCCATTTCCTCTGAGGCTGACCTTCTCCAGCTCCATATTCTATTTGTCCTGCCTTGCTGGTTCTCAGCTTTTATGCTCCATTTCCTAGATTCCAGCCAGAATTTTCCTTCAGACTCATCCTCTCAGTGGATTCCTAACCTGCCAGTGAGCCCGGCCAGACAAACCATATGAGATCATCCTGAAACCCCCCCACATCCCTGACCCAAGAGAGCCAGCCTCATGAGCTGGTTGCTAGAAAGTCTAACCTCTTCACTTCATAAATGAGAAAATTGAAGCCAAAGGTCAACTTTATGATGGAACAAGATTTGAATCTTGTATCCTGGCTCCAAATCATGGGCTCATTCTTCTACACACATTTCAGGACAAATCAATGAAATTACCACTTTGTCTTAGTTTGATCTCAACCATTGGTCACCTTCTTCCTTATCTCCCTGGTCTCCAAACTCTGGCTTTATTTTTCCTAATCTCAGTACCAGCTCTGGCCCCTGACACGTTTGCAATGAGTGCTCTTCTGGATTCCCCTCCTTTTCATGGGTCTGCAGCACACACACAGAACTATTCTAACACAGGAAGTATTTCAGGGAAGAAGTGTTATCTTAATAGCTTGCTTAGAATAAGGGGAATCAATCAACCAGAAAGTGAGGCATTGAAGGTTAACCTCTGGTCCAGGTACTGTAAAAAGGAGAAGAAAACCTACATTTTTTGTGTATTTTCTTTGAGCCAGGCATTATGATCTGTATGTTATACATATAGCTAGCATCATATTTTGAGCCAAAACCTTCTACTGCTCACTCCTAATGATTCAGACATATCTAAAAAGGTTTGGCAAGCTAGTGGGACAGACTGCAAGGGTTGAAATAGAAACTGCTAGTTGCCTACCCAAATCCATTCTCACTGTCTTCCTCAGCAAAGAACACATATTGTTGGATCCAACAATGTGTCCAGCTACAAGGCTTTTTTTCCAGCGTCTCTCTCAGTAAAGTGTAACCATGGAACTAAGTTCTGCCAATGAATGTGAGGCTTCTGAGAAGTCTCCTTAACAAAGTTGGAATGTCCTCTTCTCCTTCCTTCATTGTGTGTTGCCTGGAACTCAGATCTAATGGAGGGGACGGCCATCCGAGACCTGAGAATAAGAGCTCCAGGCACAGCAGAGTAATAATCTAGAAGGAATCTGGTCCCTGATGACATCAAGGACTCACCAAACTGGACTGACTGCCTCTTTCTTTCACATAACAGATAAATTAAAAGTTTTTTTTTTCATTTTGTACATTAAATGCAACAAACCTAGTCACAGCTAAAACAAAAAACATGCACCAAAAAGTAGAACGAAAGGATGAAAGGGGCCTCAGTCTCTGACACTATCATGAAACTGCCCTGGTTTAACATTACTTGAGAGAAAAATAAAGCTTCTAGATTATTTAAGGCTTCCTGGAGGAGATAGGGTCTGAGTTAGAGTTTCCATCAGCTTGAGGGAGGCTCTTCTCTACTTTGGCTGTTCCTTGAGCCACCAGGAACTCTCTTTGGTCTCCGTGGGATTTTGATAACCATGGTCAATGCTACCTGTGATTCTGGAGCATTCCTGCTGCCACAGTTGGGGCCCAATTGCTTGAGCCATCACTCAACACCTGGCTTCCTAAAGGAGGTTGTGAAAGTGCCTGCAACTCTCAAGCCCTGAGCTGGTGTTTGATGCAGCGATTTCTCCAGGTCCTCTCTGTGAGAAAGGACAGGAAAGGGCCCAGGGGAAAGCAGAAATCCCCGTGCCTATCCCAGTGATTTACTGTAACCAACTCAAAACCATGAGAGCAGAACACAAGCAGAATTTAGGGCTCCATTCTTCCAACTTCTCACCCAGCTCTGGTCCTTCACAATATTTACTGTGCAGCCATCTGTGAATATCTTTGTGAAACTAGTTAAAGCCTTTTATGAGACCCTAAACTTCTAGTTACACTAATTTCCCACCCCGCCACCCCACCCCATGTGAATTAGGTCTTGAGTAAACAAAAGGCAGACTTGAGGCTGGAGAGCGATTGTACCGTGTTAAATGGCGCGTTTAACAGGGCCAGCCCACAAATTTTTCCGTTCCCATCCCTGGGCATGCAGGCAGCACCAAAGCCCATATAATGGACTCTTTATGTGGTACTTGGTTAGAAAAACGTATTGACAAAGAATCACAGACAAATCATAACCATGACCTTTAGTGCTGAAACAAGGTTTTCCTTGGGAGTGATTTAATTACCCATGCAGCTCACTGGCTGCACACATTAGCAGACTCTGTCTTTCCAAAGGCCACGGCCAGGCCAGGCTGGTTTGTCTTTCCTGTGAATGTGTGCCCAAGTGCTGCTCCTGTAACGAGGCTCTGTTGTGCCATACAAGGATAAACAGCATACGGCATCCAGCTGGACTCTGCCAGCCTGAACGATCGCTTCCCAGGCACCTGCTGCCCAAGCCGACCTTGGATCGAGCAGTGCCCCTGGCCTCAGACTCGTCATTCAGATGAATGATGCAGATGCTGGTGCCAGGCCCTGTGGCCCGCTGCAACATGGCTGGACTTTGACTACCAGGTGTAGGAGCAGGGGTAGGATGCTGGGGCTACATTGTGAGGTGAAATATACTTGTCTTTGCCTCTCTCAATGCACACTGCCTTCCTCTGGCCTGAGCTCTTTGTGGTCTTGCATTTCTGAGCTTGAGGAAAGCAGAAACTAGACACTAAAAGCCATGAATTCTATGATTCCGTTTAAATGAAACAGCCAGAAAAGGCAGATCCATAGAGACAGAAAGCAGATTATTGGTTGTCACGGGCTGGGGCAGGGGGAATGGAGAGTGATGGTTTCATGGGTTTGGGGCTTCTGTTTGGGTACTGGTATTCTGTTTGTGATGGAAAGGTTCTAAAACTAGATAGTGGTGATGGTTGTACAACATTGTGAATGTCTGCATGTCTCTGAATTGTATACCTTAAAATAGTTAAAACAGTAAATTTTCTATTATGCATATTTTGGTACATTTTTTAAAAATATGATTGAAGGATTGGGTTGCAAGGGGAGGAATTGGATATATTTACTCCCAAGACCCCAGAAGACAAAACTAAGACCAGTGAGAGAGTTTCCTGGAAGCAGGTTACAGCTCATCATGTAAATAGAGAGGAAAGTGCCATTGGAACAGGCCTACTGTGAACCAAGGGCCCTTCAGTCCTCATTTCCTTGAAACTTACAACTCTTATGTAAGTGAGGTTTTATTATCCTTATTTAATAGATGAGGAAAGGATGGCTCCCAGAAGCTAAAACTATTTTCTCAAGGACACAGACACAGAGCTAACAGGAGGTAGAGCTAGGTTCTACTCTACAGACTGTACCTTTTTTTTTTTTTTTTTTTTGAGACCGAGTCTTGCTCTGGCAATCAGGCTGGAATGCAGTGGTATAATCACGGTTCACAGCAGCTTAGACCTCCTAGGCTCAAGTGAGGCTCCCACCTTACCCTCCTCTGTAGTCATGCATGCATCACCACACCTGGCTAATATTTGCATTATTTTATAGAGATAGAGTCTCACTATGGTACTCGGGCTGGTCTTGAACTCCTGGGCTCAAATGATCCTCCCACCTTGGCCTCGCAAAATGCTGGGATTACAGGCATGAACCACCACACCCAGCCTGAAACTGTGCCTTTTTTAATACGCCAGTGCCTCTGCAAATTTTCTACTGAAGTCTCCCTAAATATGCCATAGCGAGAGTGAAGTGATACATCAAGGTGAATAGACAGAGCTCAAAGGAGTTGCTGAGTTTTGGCTCTCAAATTCATTCTGGGAAAATGGTCCATGTTTATCCTGAAGCCTCCCATCTCCCTTCACATTTTCTTAGAGGTCTGCATACTCCAATTTGAGAAGCTGGCACTAGGCTGGCTGCTATCCAAAAGGGAAGGGGAGAGGGAGTGAGGGAAGTGACAGGGAGGGAAGGAGAGAGGAAGGGAGGAGTTCTCTGCTACTGGAATTTTCCTGCACTGGGCTCTGATGTATAAGCATTCATACAAAGCAGGGGTTGAGGTTGGGCCTCAGTGACATTAACTCTTTTTGTTCACAGAAGCATTTTGAAAATCTAATGAAACCCATTAACTCTGGCTTAGTCTATTTTGTATTGCTATAACTGAATGCCACAGACTGGGTTACTCAGAAATAAAAGAAATCTATTTGTTTACAATTCTGAAGTTTGGGAAGTCGAAGGTCAAGAGGCTGCATCTGGTGAAGACTTTCTTGCCCTGTCATAACATGGTGGAGGGCCTCACATGGCAAAAGAGCACCCACAAGACAGAGCCAGAAAGGCTGGAACTCACTTTTATAACAAAGCCACTCTCTTGATAATTAACGCACTACCTCAATAGTGACATTAATCCCTCATTATTAGACTCCACTTCCCAACACTGTTACACCGGAGCTTAAGTTTTTAACATGTGGACTTTGGGAGACACATTCAAGGCATAGCAAACCCACTTTAACAAAAATTTTTCAGACACATGAGGTTTCCATGTTATTCCAGGGTATTTGTGAACCCTCTAAAGCCTATACCTCAGATTATGCATCCCTGGATTACAAAGTGTCAACAGAAAATGAGACAAACTTGAGGACTCCTTCTAACCCCAAGAGTCTGTGGTCTTGTCCCAGACTCTGCTTTACTCAAACATCATCCTTATAAAAATGCACATAGTCTGTGGCCCATTTACTGGCCACTTTGAGTGATACATTTATCAGCTAATGTGATAAACAAATTCAAGCTAACATGATAATGAGTTACTGGGCATCCTTTCTCCCTACTCTGCAGATGGCAGGTGGATTTCTGTTTCCCTTAGGGATATTGTAACTTCAGCTGCTTGTGGAGAGATGGAAAGCAAGAAGGTCTCATAACTTCTTCAGTCTCTCCAATTGAGTAGCTATTTACTTGACTTTGCATCAAGTCAGGCACAGTGTCCAGTTAAAGAGGATTTCTGGTTTGGAGACTCAGCACAGCATGACTCTAGAGTTGCAGGAGTTTTGTGCAAGAGTGGACTTTGCCATTGCCTGTTTCCCTAGGGAGAGCCTGGTAACACTGACTTGAGTAATTTTAAATAAAGACTGAGGCTGGCTGGAGAAGAAAATTTCACAAAAATGGCTTCAAGAAAGTGGAAAGACCACAAAACTGACAACCAAAAAAATTTGCCCAGCACTGTCCCTGACTCAGCTGATTAACTAGGACAGAGCAATCTTCCTTTTTAAGCCTTGCTTATCTATACTTATCTTTCTATCCCCATCTAGAATGCAATCTATACAGGCAAATATATTTAGGTCAGAACATTAGTAACAAGTGACAGAAATCAAAGTCAGACTAACTTCAGTAAGAAATGACTACGCTGGCTCTGTTATGAAGGACAATGAGATAGCCCTTAGGACAGAAGTAGCAGTGCTGCTTTGGAAGGGAAACCAGAACTGCTGTATGGGGGCTCCTTAAAAAATAACTCTCTTACAGCTAAATAGAGGATAAACAATGTAGCGAAGGTGGATCAGCAGCCACATTGAAGGTGACATGAAAGAGACAAAGAGAATGAAGGAATGGACCAGGAGAGTGAAGATCTGAAACAACCTCAAAGTAGCGGCAGAGGCACCAACCCACAAACAGCCACAATGCTGCCTAAATTAGCCAGTCACCTTCTTTGGCCCCACGCAACTCAGAGATAACAAAAACAAGGCTCCTTGGTCAAGAAGAGTTGTTAAATAACAATTCAGAGAGGTGTGCTGTGGATTACAGTTCTCAAAGGTCAATAAACAGTGAAAAAGTTATTTAGAATCGCATCATGGCACGAGGTCTCTCCTGCTTATCAGAGATTAACATGGAAAAAGATTGGGGATGGTAGGAATTTTTTTAAGTATTTTTTAAGTTATCTGGATTATTCAGAGTAATCAAATCAATCATGGCAGACACTATCAGTTGCATCCCTTCCTCCTTGCTGATAAATCCTTATTTTGTTTAATGTTCATCCTTCCATGTGTTCCCGGAAAGGAATGAACCACGATGGGTCTAATACAAACACAGTGATTCCATGCCCCTTTGGCACATGACCCTTTCCTGATCTCTGGGTTGGGAAGAGGCTTTGGAGAGGGTTGTCACTGCCAGGAAAAAGAGGATCACTAGAGGACAGTCCCTTCATCATCTAGATATTGTGTACCTACCTGAGAAGACTAGAACCATCCGAGGCAGCCATCTTGTAAATAAGAACGTAGAGGCCTAAAAGCCAAGTTAACACGCTGAGCATAACACACTAAAGGATAGAAAGAGCGTGGGGCCTGAATGATATTTACGAGGCTGGAGAGTCATTCTGGAACTGTTTGCGTATTAATAATAATACAATCCTAGTCTGATTAACTTTGTTATAATGACAATCATCCTAATTAATATAAGAGCAAAACACTGACTTGGCTTTCTGGCTTTCACTTTTTCCTCCCTGTAATTATTTTCACATAGTAGACAAAGTAATCCTTTTCAAATTCAAATTTGATCATGGCATCTTCTTCTTTTAAAAGTCTTCCTACAGTCACTTGAATAAAATTTCATCCCTGGCCAGGGACTGTAAGTTTTACACAGTCTCCAAACTCATCTTACTCCACATTCTCGTTCCTACTTCCTTTTTTTCTGCCATCATTTACCTTTTCTGCTCTTAACACGCTAAGCTTTTCCTTGTGAGACTGTTGTTCTGGCTATGCCTTCTGCTGATCTTCTTGCCTTCCAGATTGCTGCATGCTTAGTTCTTTCTTGTCCTTCTGGCATCAGCTCAATGATCACCCGCTCACAGCTTTCCCTGAACACTCCAGTTAAATTATCTATCCTCTCAACCATGAGCCAGACTTTATTACATCACCCTTCATTTTATTTTCCTCATAGTACTTATCCCTATTTGCGTTATTGTAATTATTTATTTGTTTACTAATATGTTGTCAATTTCCTCTCCCTAGTATATAAGGATCAAGAGAATGAGGGTCTTTTCAATCTTGTTCACCATAATTTCCTGCATCCTTAAAAAATTGTCTGAAACATCATAAATCCTTAATAATAATTAAGTATTGTTTGAACTGGAAAGAAGGAAGGAAGGAAGGAAGGAAGGAGAAGGAAGAAGGAAGGAAGGGAGGAGGGAGGGAGGGAGGGAGGGAGGACGAAGAAAGGAAGGAAGGGAAGAAGAGGGGAAGGAAGGGGAAGGGGAGGGAAGGAGGGGGAGTGGAGGACAGGAAATAACTGTAAGAACTTGAACCTCAGAACCTGAAATTTGGGGTTCAACAATGCCGAAATTATATGTCCCATTCTTCTCAGCTTGGCACTTGCAGATTGAAAAAGGATGGAAGCAGCAGCCCTAGAGTCACTTCCTCCTAGCTTATCTTCTCCAGCAGAAAGATAACTCTCTCTCCCAATGTCTGTATACCACTCCCAGGAATGAATTCTGATGGGCTCTGTTTAAATTATAAAACGTACTATAGAACTAATCCTTGTGTTTAGAGAAATAGGGTATTACGATTGGCCAAGGCCAGAGTTTCAGTCCATAACCAGGGTACATTGTGATTGGCAGCTCTAACTGATCCCTAGGAACTAGTAGGAAGGTGGTGCAAGGAAAGGTGGGGAGGTGAGGAGGGAGAAAAGCCAGGGGAGTTAGAAAAGGATTGCTGGGCAGACAAAATCAACAGATCTTCCCTATGAACTACATTGCACCCTGGCCTTGCCAAAATGTTTTCCTAGTTCTCCAGATTTAAAATACACTCATCTGTAACTTATTACATTAGGTTAATTCCTCATCTACACAACCAGAGTAACAGAAGAGCAAATCAGAGTCTATATGTGCACATGTGTGTGCATGCATAACAGAACTACATAAAACACAACCTGGGTACGCAAAGCCATACAGAGTGGTATAATGAATATTGGGAACTCAAAAGGAGTTAAGCTGAGAGAAGGGTAAAGAATAAAAAAAAACTACATGTTGGGTAAAATGTGTATTACTTCAGTGATGGGTGCACTGAAATCTCAAATTTCACCACTATACAATTTATCCATGTAACCAAAAAACACTTGTATCTATGGAGACTTTAAAATTTTTAAAAAGAACACCCTGACTTCATGATGAGGGAGGAGAGATGTAGAATTAGCTATCCACATGGTTTTGCAGATATCTCTTGCTAACTATTGGGCCAATGTCATGGCTTTCTACTACTGCATGGTACGCCCTGCTATCTATTTAAAGTTCTTTTCCCCCAATCATCAGTAAAAGATGGCTGCTTCCAACATGAAGTCAGCCTCTATTTTGTCTATTCAGACAATGATTCAACCACATGAGAAACCATCATGATCTCCATACAAATAAACCCGATGGTTGAATCACAGTCTGGCAGTGTAGTGTGATGGCACAACAGAGGAAGACCCTCTTTGGTGAGGACAGGTCTTCCATCTGTATTGCCATTTAAAGGGACAGTAACTTACAAGGACAAAAACATGTTCTTGGCTCCAAGTCGTTCATTGGTGGTACATTTTTAAGGATTAATTATACTGGTAGGATTTCTTTTTCCTAACACGTTTGTTTACAAAAATATTGAGCATGCATTACACATCGACCTAAATAATTTTCCCCATATCTTTGTCCTCCAAATTTTGCAGTTAATTAAACTAATTTGTCTGTTTTCGTGGGTTGGAAACTCTTACTGTCATCCTTTCCAATCACTACTTATTTAAATTTCATCCTTGGCCAGTTTCATGATAATGTTTATCTGCTCCAGAGGATTTGAAATGAGAGTAACACACAGGGATGCCATTTAAATTCTTTCTTGAAGCTGAAAAAGTCAAGAATCAACTGGCCAGTTAGATAACACAATTTCCCTTGTAGGATATTTGCTTAAGATAGCTGGGGGCTAATTTAATTCCAGAGTTGCTTATTTGGGTTTCTATGAGGGATTCCCTGCCGTTGACATGCACTGTGTATAGAGATTCTAAGAAGCATTCTCTGAGAACATTCTCAGAAGCAGGTTAAGTATTTTTTTTTTTAAGAAAATAAAAATCTGTACAATTTGCTGTCAACATTCAACTCCGGCCTGTTGCCAACTAGAAAGGAGTAAGAGCACTCCGACATTCCAATAGCACTCAGATCCACTATTTGGCATTTCATTAATCCATTTGGAGAAAAATGACTTCTTAATTTCGAGTCCTTTAAAATGTTAGCTTAAGACCCTCAACCAGATTCGTATGCTTACCCTACAGAGAATTTTACAGCCCTGTATTACCATAGAGGGCAGCAGAGAACCATCCAGAAGACCAAAAGAAAGGAAGTCCTGTTCTGTACATTGTTTTTGTCTTGTACTGTCAGATGCCTTGACATGCCTCTATGGCATGATCTGGCCCGTGCTTACCTCACCTCTTCAACTTCTTTTGAGCTTCTCCTCCCAACAGCTCCTAGTCAGCCAACTTTCACAACTCTCTCAACCCTTTCCCACTCATCCCATCCGTATCCAGCTACGTTGACACCTTTCAGCCCCTCAAAGGTGTCTTCTCTCCTTTCCTCCCACTCTTCACCAAACTAACTCCTGGTCATCCCTCAGGGCTCAACCCAAAGCCACTTCTCTGGGGCTCCCCTCCCTAACACCCAAGTCTATATCAAGTTCACCATTGTGCTCACTTGCTGAGCTCTTCTCTTCTCCTTCTTACCACGGAGAACTGTTCTCATGGATCGTCTGTAATAATATTTTGCTTCAAGTCTCTTTCTCTCTACTGGTATATAAGCTCCACAAACAACAAGGACTGGGTCGATATCGTTCACTGCCCTATCCTAATGCCGAGCACAGTTGGCACATAGAGTTAAATAAACACTTGTTGATTCAATAACAAATTGAAAGATGGTGGGCAAGACCCTTGAACCTTATGATCCGTCCACGTTAAAGATTATACGAGTTTGTAATTTTATGCAACACAGAAATGCTAGAACCGTAATGACAAATTCAATTACCACTTGAATTAGGGGTAAAAGAAACTGGCCTGGCTGAGCAGGAGATAAGGGTGATAGTAGAGTAAACTAAGCCAGCTTCGGCAGCTACTATCGCCAGGCACTGTATTAGGTGCATTTGGACAGTTTATCTCATTCAGTTTATCTTATCTGCTGTTGTCACAGCAGTCCTTCAGCTTTGCTTATCATTTTCACATTATTCAGATTAGAAAAAAATGAGGCCACGTAGATAGAAAGTGGTAGGGCTGCTTGAATCCAAATCTTGACTATTTGCACTATACTATAAGTTAGGACTGTGCTTTTAGTTTAAAAATAAAAATCGGTATAGTAGTTGAAAAGAAAGTGAGTGAGTGGGAAGATTCCAATTTTCCTCCAATCTCTCTGATTAGCCCATTCTCATATTACACATCTTCCCACACCCACCCTTCCCCCTAAACACACACACCCACACTCCACACTACCAATCTCCCTGTAAGCAAATAGTTTCTCAAATTCTTGGTGATAACCTCCACAGCGGATTAGGTATGACTTTAATCAGAAACTTTGGTCCTCTCTCTCTCTCTCTTCTCCACTTTTATTGTGGGTCCCTTTGCAGCTGTGCATATTTCAACACTCACTTATGTGCCCATTAAGCCATTATCACCATTTCAGGTCCAGACCAAAATTGCACTTTTAATAAAGTATAATAGGCTCCAATTGACTTAAGAGGATAAGCCTCACTTTTTGTTTCCTGCAAAGCCATCTCTGTCCCTACCTCCTGGAGAAGAGCTGAATGTGATGTTCTACCACAGGCAAAAATGTTCCAAGCAAAATCTAGACATTACAAAGAAGAGGATGGCATTCAATGCTGCTGAAACAAGCTCAGTGCAGCCCAGAAGGGGATGGGAATGCAGAGACAAATTCCCTGGTGTAGAAGCACGGGCCAGAGGTGAGGCCTTCCCTGACTGCCCCAGCCCCTCCCATCTGTAGCTTTAAGAATCTCTTATGGCAGGGCATGGTGGCTCACGCCTGTAATCCCAGCACTTTGGGAGGCTGAGGCAGGTGGATCACTTGAGGTCAGGAGATCGAGACCAGCCTGGCCACATGGTGAAACTCCACCTCTACTAAAAATACAAAAATTAGCCGGGCGTGGTGGTGGGTACCTGTAATCCCAGCTACCAGAGAGGCTGAAGCAGAGAGGCTGAAGCAGGAGAATCGCTTGAACCCTGGGAGGTGGACTCTGCAGTAAGCCAAGATTGTGCCACTGCACTCCAGCCTGGGCAAGAGAGCAAGACTCCATCTCAAAAAAACACAAAAGAATCTCATGCTAGAGGATATTTTCTGATTTCTTTTTCCTTGAGTCCTAGAAGCCTTCACTTTTCTTATTTCTTCCTTGTTTATTTTTTAGGTTTATTGGGCTATATCCTAACATTATACCTTGAGAAAAAGGTAACTCTGTTAAGTTTTCCCAGGCCTGTAATCTAAGATGGAACATGTGAACCTCCGGTGTAAACTCAGAGGCAGAGAGAGCGGCTGAAGTTGAGCTCAGGTTCTCCTCATTCTGGAAGCTAAGAGACTAGACTTTCAAAAGTGAGACTCCTAATATATTTTAAAATGAGAAAAATCCTAAACAAATGTACTAAAACTATGACAAATACGAAGTATTTGTATTAAACAGATTAATGCTCTGTTAATATATAGATAATATAATTTCATGGATTTGAAAGATAGATGCTGAGTTTCACTTCTTAGAAGGTAAGTGCTGAGGAGCCTCTATCAGACCAACCCACTCAAAGGTTCTAGAGTCACCAAAAGAAGCAGAAATTGGAGGAGAAAGTTGACACGTGGAAGAAGGAACTTGCCTTGCATGAGCTTTTTTTTTCTTTCAATACGGTCTTTTTTGCTGGTGGGCAGGCCTCAAAAAGCACCACACAGGGTGCTACATTTTGGGTTCCTACAGTATCTGGAGACTGAAGGGGCATCCCGCTGAAACAACCCAAAGTCTGAAGAGAAGTCAATGGGTGGGACTAGATTCATCTCAATGCTCACTCATTCATATCTCTGGCTCCTGGACTTGGAGGACTCAAAAGCTAGGACTGCCCACTACTCATGCCTCTCCACATAGCTTGGCTTCCTCCCAGCATTGTGGCCTGAGAGTAGCTGAGCTTCTTATATGAAGACTTAAGTTCCAAGAATAAAACTTACAGCTAGCAAGGAAAAGGTTATTTCATCCCTTTTCATATCCTAACGGGAAAGTCACATAGCATCTCTTCTGCTGCATTATATTCGTTACAGGTGATTCACAATCCCATATAAGTCAAGAAGAGAAAAATCAGACTTTACTCTTGATGGAGTGTGGTAAAATTCTAGAAGAGCACGTAGGATGAAAGATATTGTTATGATCACCTTGGGAAAATGCAATCTGTCACGAAAAACAGTGACCTAAGATTCCACCATAAGAGCCTTAAAAAAAAAAAAAAAAAAAAAAAAAAAACCCAGAGTAATTTAAATGAAGAAAATAATAAAAGCAAAAGTAAATAAAAAGCAACAAACATTGAGAAAAATTTTTAAGTCAAAACTTTGATTGATTACTTGAACTAAATGAAAATGAAAACACAACTTATCAACATTTGTGGAATACAGCAAAAGCAGTGTTTAGAAGAAAGTTTATAGAAAAGAAAAAGATCTAAAGTCAATAATCTAAATTTCTACCTTAGGAAACTAGAAAAAGAAGAGCAAATTAAATCAAAAGTCACAGAAGAAAATAAATAATAAGAATTAGGCAGAAATCAATGAAATTGAAAATAGAAAATCAGTGGAGAAAACCAAAAGCTGATTCTTTGAAAAGAGCAATAACATTGATAAGCCTCTAGTCAGGCTAAGAAAAAAAGAGGGCACAAATTATTAATATCAAAGGGGTAAGAAGGGACATAACTACTGATTCCATGAACATTAAAAGGATAATAAAGAAATACTATAAACAATTCTATGCCTACAAATTTGATAACTTAGATGAAATGGTTAATTTCTTGAAAGACATAAGCTGCCAAAACTTTCACAAGATATAGACAATTTGAATAGGCCTATATCTATTAAAGAAGTTGAATCAATAATTAATATCTTTCTAAAACAGAAAACATCAGGCCCAGATGAGTTTATTCAAGAATTCTCCCAAATATTTAAGGAAAAAATTATACCCATTTTCTACAATCTCTTTTAAAGCATAGAAGCAGAAGGAATACTTCTTGATTTGTTCTATAAAGCCAGTATTACCCTCAAACCAAAACCAGACAAAGATGTTACAAGAAAAGAAAACGATAGACCAGTATATCTCATGAACATAAATGCAAAAATCTTCAACAAAATATTAGCAAATTGAATCCAACAATGTATGAAAAGAATTGTACACCATGACCAAGTGGGATTTATCTCACATATGCAAGACTTGTTTAACATTTGAAACTCAATTAATGTAATCCATCACATCAACAAGCTAAGAGAGAAAAATAACATGATCATTTCAATAGATGCAGAAAAAGTGTTTGTCAAAATCCAATACCCATTCATGATTTTTTTAAACTCCCAAAAAACTAAGAATAAATTAGAACCTCCTCAACTTAATAAAGTATATCTACAAAACACCTCCACCTAAAAATAATACTTAACAATAAGAAACTAGAATGAGAAGAATAAAGTGAAAGGACTGACATTATCTAACCTTGAGACTTACAATAAAGCTATAGTAATCAAGACAGTGTGGTATTGGTAAAAGAATAGACAAATAGGCCAATGGAACAGAAGAGAGAACCCAGAAATAGACCCATGTAAATATAGTCAACTGATCTTTGACAAAGGAGTAAAGGCAGTGAAAAAAAATGTTTTAACAAATGGTACTAGTACAACTGGGCATCCACATGCAAAATAATGAATCTAAACATAGATATTACACCCTTCCAAAAATTATCACAAATGGATCATAGACCTAAATATAAAATACAAAATTATGAAACTCCTAGAAAAAAACAGTAGAGAAAACTTAGATGATCTTGGGTATGGTGATGTCTTTATAGGTAAAACACCAAAGTAACAATTCAAGAAAGAAATTACTGATAAGCTGGGCTTCAGTCAATGAAAAAGTTCTACCTGCAAAAACAATGTCAAGAGAATGAGAAAACAAGCTACGGACTGCAAGAAAATATTTGCAAAAGACATCTGATAAAGAACCGTTATCCAAAATATACAAAGAACTCCTAAAAGTGAACAGTAAGGAAACAACAGCATGAATTAAAAGTGGGCCAAAGGCCTTAACAGACACCTCACCAAAAAACATATACTGATGGAAAAAAAGCATATGAAAAGATGCACCATGTCATAAGCCTTCAGGAAAATGCAAATTAAAACAACAATGAGATACCACTACACACCTATAGTAAGAGCCAAAATCCAAAACATTGACAACACCAAATGCTGGCAAGTCTTTGAAACCCTCGTTCATTGCTAGTGGAAATGTAAAATTGTACAGCCATTTTGGAAGACAGTTTGGCAGTTTCTCACAAAACTAAATATACTCTTGCCATATGATCCAGCAGCCACACCCCTTAGTATTACCCAAAGGAGTTGAAAACATGTCCACACAAAAAGTCGCATAAGAATATTTATAGCAGTTTTATGCATAGTTGACAAAACTTGCAAGCAACCAAGTTGCTTCTTCAGTAGGTGAATGGATAGACTGTGGTACATCCAGACAATGAAATATTACTCAGTACTAAAAAGAAATGCACTATCAAGCAATGAAAAGACATGGAGAAAGGTTAAATGCATATTATTAAGTGAAGGAAGCCAATCTCAAAAAGCTACATACTATATGATCCCAACTATATGATATGCTAAAAAACAAAAAACTATGAAAACAGTAAAAAGAGGGATAGTGGCCAGGGGTTGAGGGTAGGAGGAAGAACAAATAGGTGAAGCATAGTGGATTTTGAGGGTAGTGAAAATACTCTGTATGACACTGAAATGATAGATGTATATCATTATGCATTTTTCCAAATTCATAGAATGCACAATGCCAAGAGTGAACTCTACTGTAAACTGTGGATTTGGGGTGATGATGATGTGTCAATGTAGGTTCATCAGTCTTAACAAATGCACCACTCCAGTGGTTGATGTTGATAATGGAGGAGGCTATGCATGTGCTGGGGCAAGGAATATAAGGGAAATCTGTATTTTCCTCCCAGTTTTGCTGTGAACCTAAAACTTCTCCAAAAACTAAAGTCTTTTAAAAACAGAGATACAGAGACAACAAATTACTAATATCGAGAATGAAGGTGAAGGAGAGACTGTCACTACTACTGAACCCATAGACATTAAAAGTACAAAAAAAAATTAAGAACAGCCTTATGGAAATAATTTTTGCAACTTGAGTGTAAGTACAAATTCCTTGAGAAATACAACTTACCAAAATGATGTAAAATAAAATAGAAATATGAAAATTCTCATACATATTAAAGAAATTGAATCCAGTATCAAAAACCTCTCTGCAAAGAAAACTCCAAGCCCAGCTGATTTTACTGGTGGCTTCTGGCTAAAAGTTATGGAACTAATATGAACGTTAACACAAACGCTTTCAGAAAATAGAAAGCAAGAAACTGCTTTCCAACTCATTTATGAAGCTCATATAACATTGATATAAAGCTTGATGAAGAAATTACAAAAAAAATTAAAAATTATAGAATATCCCTCATGGATACAGACTAAAAAATCCTCAAAGAAATATTAATAAATCAAATAAAGAAATATATAAAAATTTATATATATGAACTTATACACACACACACACACACACACACTCCAATTGGAGTTTATCCCAGAAATATAAGGTTGCTCTAACATTGGAAAATCAATGTAATTCATCATATTAGCAGATGAAGGGAGAAAAGCTATTCAAGCATTTCAATAGATACACAAGACACATTTGATAAAATGTAATGCCCATTATGCTGGAATCTCTTAGCAAATTAAAAATAGAAAGGAACTACATCAATCTGATAAAGAACATCTAAGAAAGAAAACCATTATTAAACTCCATGGTAAAATATTGAATGCTTTCCCCATAAAATTTTTTTAAAAGCACTTTTTTTACTTCTTTTCAGTATTGTACTGAAGATCCTGTCTCATGCAGTGGGCAAGAAAATAGGCATAAAGATCAAAAAGGAAAAAGTAAAACCAGTTTATCTCTATTCACAGATGACATAATTGTTTACTCAGAAAATTCTAAGGATCTACAAATCTATTAGAACTACTAAGAGAGTTTTGCAAGGTCAACATACAAAACCAATTGCATTTTGTATATTGGTAGCAAACAAATTGGAAAATAAAATGTTTTAAAATTCCATTTGCAATAGCTTCAAAAGACATAATATAGTTAGAAATGAATGCCTCAAAAGATGCACAAGACTAAAAACTACAAAACATTGCCCAGAGAAACTACGAAAAAAAACTGACAAGGTCTTTTGGAAATTTTGGAAACATTTAGAAATAATGTTGAAAATGTTATCATATTCATGAGTTGGAAGACTACATTTTTATACCATTTCTTCCCAAATCCCAGCAAAAGTGCCACAGCCTTTGTTGTAGAAATCAACAAGCTGATTCTAAAATTTATGTGGAAATGCAAAAGACCTAAAACAGAAAAAATTTTAGAGAATTTACACTAACCAATTTCAAGATTTACCCTAAAGTTATAGTCATGAAGACACTGTAGTACTGGCAAAATAGAAAAATAGACCAATGCCAGACACTTATAAAATAACTCTGTTTTCAACCAAGGGACCAAAAAAACCCAATGGAGAAGGAAAATTCTTTTTTAACAAATGGTCCTAGAGCAGTTAAAAATTCATATGAGGAAAAGAAAATTAGTCTCAACCACTACTATACACCATAAATATTACTTTGAGATGAACTATAAATCTAAATACAGAAGCTAAAACTTTAAATGTTCTCTGTAAGAAAACAGGAAAATATCTTCCCAAGTTAAGGAGAGACAAAATTTTCTGAAGTAGAACACAGAAAGCAATAACCATAAAAGAAAAATTTGATAAATTAGACCATCAAAATTAAAATGTCTGCTCATCAAATTCAACATTTCAAAAATGAATAGACAAGTCAATACTGGGAAAAATAATTTCAAAGCGTAACACTAAAATAACTTGTATTCAGAATATATAAAGTACACCTGGAATTTAATGACAAAAAGAACAACTCAATTTTGAAAAGGGAAGGGAGAATAAGAAATAACAATTAAATGCAGTATAAGCTGGGCATGGTGGCTCACGCCTGTAATCCCAGCACCTTGGGAGGCCACAGCAGGTTGATTACTTGAGGTCAGGAATTCAAAAACAGCATGGCCAACATGATGAAACCCCATCTCTTCTAAAAATACACAAATTAGCCAGGCATCATGGTGCGCGCCTGTAATCCCAGCTACTCAGGAGACTGAAGCACAAGAATCGCTTGAACGGCAGAGGGGGAGGTTGCAGTTAGCCGAGGTGACAAAGTGAGATTCTGTCTCAAAAAAAAAATGTTTTTTAATTTAAATGCAATATGAGATCCTAGATAGAATCGTGGAACACAAAAACTATGGGAAACTGGTGCATTTGAATCAAGTCTAGTTTAGTGAATAGTATTGTGCCAGTGTTAATGTCCTGGTTTTGACCATTGTATTATGGTTATATGTGATGTTAACATTAGAAGAAACCAGACGAGGCATATACAGAGACTCTGCACTGTTTTTGAAACTTTTTTTGTAAGCCTAATATTAATTCAAAATAAAAAGGTTTTTTAAATGGGGAAGATTTGAACAGACAATTTGGAAATGGTTATATATGAATGACCAATAGCAAGTCATTGGAGAAATATGAATTAAAAACACAATTCCAGTATACTCCCATAGAGTAGTTAAAATGAAAAAGAGTGATCATATCAAATAGTGACAAGGATGCAGAACAACTGTAACAGTCATACCTTGTTGGTGAGAACATAAAATGATATGATCACTTTGGGGAAAGGTCTCACAGTTTTTAATAAAATGAAACATATATACCCACTCTACTAATTTTACTCCTACATATTTATCTCCCAAAATGAAAACATATATCCACAAAAAGACCTGTACTATAACAATAACAGCAGTTTTATTCATAATAGCCCTAAATGGGAAACATTGCCATTGACTACATGGTGGCCTAAGGGAACTTTCTAGGCCATGATGATGTTCTATATCTTTTTTGTGTGTTGTTTTGTTCTTTTTGAGATGGAGTCTCGCTCTGTCGCCTGGGCTGGAGTGCAGTGGCGCGATCTTGGCTCACTGCAAGCTTGGCCTCCCGGGTTTATACCATTCTCCTGCTTCAGCCTCCCGAGTAGCTGGGACTACAGGCAATTGCCACCACGCCCAGCTAATTTTTTGTATTTTCAGTAAAGACGGGGTTTCAACGTGTTAGTCAGGATGGTCTCGATCTCCTGACCTCATGATCTGCCTGCCTCAGCCTCCCAAAGTTCTGGGATTATAGGCATAAGCCACCGCACCTGGCTGATGTTCTAAATCTTGATAGGGGTTTGGGTTACACAGATGTATGAATAAACATTTGTCAACTGATACACTTTTTTTTTTTTTTTTGAGATGGAGTCTCACTCTGTTGTCCAGGCTGGAGTGCAGTGATGCAATCTCAGCTCACTGCAACCTCCGCCTCCCGAGTCAAGTGATTCTCCTGCCTCAGTCTCCCAAGTAGCTGGGATTACAGGGGTGTGTCCCCATCCCCGGCTAATTTTTATATTTTTAGTGGAGATGGGGTTTCACCATGTTGGCCAGGCTGCTCTTAAACTCCTGACCTCAGGTTATCCACCTATCTAGGCCTCCCAAAGTGCTGGGATTACAGGTGTGAGCCACTGCGCCCAACCTCAAATGATACACTTAAACTTTGTACATTTCACCACATGTAAACTTTACCTTAAAACATACATACATATTGAACTCTAGTTAATGATATGTATGCTGAAGTTCAATAATTAAGTATACTGATACCTTCAACAAACTTTGAAATGCACTTAAAAATAAAGTGATGGTTAAATAAAGGGATAGGTAGATGCAGAGATGTGTGACAAAGCAAATACAGAAAAAAGTTAATTTTAAAATCTAGACCGTGGGCATGTGGATGTTCAATGCATAATTCTTTCCATTTTTCTGAATGTTTGAAATTTCACATATTGGGGAGAAAAGATAAAGGCAGAACTAATTTTTTAAAGTGAATTTATTTTACACACCATGCAGTGTGGTATAACAAGTTTGCAGTTGAATGATGAATAATTACTTCTTAGCATGCTGTCGGTGAGTCAACATTACTTCATTTACAGAGAGTAATAACTAACTTACACTGAGGTCTTACTACCCTCCTGCATTATTCTAAGCACTTAGGATGGGTTTTCTCATTTAATCTTCACAGCAGCCAGTCCCTCCACTAATCCATATGGCAATATACTGAAAATTAGAGTACACTTTTTCCTTGAGACACTTTACCACTGTCTGCTGGAAAATTGTCATTATAACTCCACACTTCTACATGGCTCAGAAGTGAATGGCACTGCTGGGGTTGGGCAATGCAAGGCTTGCACATTAACTGGTATTCCTGACAAAAGGCCTATGAAGTACAATGACTATCCCCAGGGTAATGTTTGGCCAGTCCTACACGTATAGCAGTAGTTTAAAATATTGAAATATTTAAGAGTGGGAAAAAATCAAAACTCAAGCTCCTTGTGGTCAAAACTCAGCCACTGCAGTCATCTAGGCACTTCCCTTAGGACCCTCTGCATCTCTCCATGTTCAGCAACTAAAGAACTAGAAAGGGTCCCTGGCTCCTTTCTCCAGGACCAGCGCCCAAGTCCACTGTGATTGGTCTAACTGGGTATCTGTGAAGATTATTACAGTTTAACAGCATGTCTGATTATCCCTGATTTACTGTTGAAGAAACTGAGAGACACAAAATAAAGTAGCTTATGAGAGATCTCAAAGCTCATAAGCTGTAGGAACAAGATTTGAATTCTGTATTCTGACCTCATACTTAACCACTATATCCACGGTCTCAACATCAAAATTCTCAATGTGAGGCTCATCCCAGATTGCCCTCCTGGTCTGCCTTGACCAGCCCTGGTGACCAGCTCTGTGAACTGTCCTAACACATACTGGCCTTTGGGTGACTCTAACCAGAAGGAAGCCCCCACGAGGGACACTGAGTAAACAGTCTCCTCACCAAGCCCTCAGGGCAGAAACACCGGAATGTAACAACCACTATCGGTCTGGGTTCAGTGTGCCACATCCCCAGCTCAGGTTGTAGGTCAGAGGTGGGAGAACGATGTGGTTTGGCTCTGTGTCCCCACCCAAACCTCATCTCGAATTGTAATCCTCACGTGTGGAGGGAGGGAAGTGATTAAATTATGGAGGCCATTTCCCCCATGGTGTTCTCACGATAGGGAGTGAGTCTCATGAGATCTGATGGTTTTAAAAGTGGCAGTTTTTCCTGTGCTCACTTTCGTTCTCTCCTGCCACCTTGGAAAGAAGGTGCCTGCTTCCCCTTCCATCATGATTGTAAGTTTCCTGAGGCCCCCCACAGCCATGTGGCACTGTGAGCCAATTAAACTTCCTTTCTTTATAAATTACTCAGTCTCAGATAGTATCTTTATAGCAGTGTGAAAATGGACTAATACAGTGGATCAGAATACAAGTTTACCAACTGCGACTTAACTCAGAGTGGACAGGCAGCAATTTCCGTGTGCCTCAGGAACATGCTGCTCTTGAAAGTGTTGGAAGACCTTGTGCCTTGGCCTCCCAAAAGCTCTGGGACTGTCAAATGGAAGAGGCCCCAGTGGTCTTCGTGATCTGTCTCTTTCCTCAGAATGGGTGTCTAATGAGCCCTACCCTCACCCTTCTTTGTGTTAATTAGGACTAGATCTGATCTAACAGAATACAAGATGTGATTGCTGTCCTCAGAGATTGCCCATTGAATCACAGCCTACAGTGAACACAGAAGGATCACGACTGGCCAATGCAAAATTTTTTATCTTTCCCAAAACAAGACCAGGTCAATTCTTTTAGGGCAGACTTTGTAGTAGCTACTGTTTCTGCCAATCTAGTGTCTCATACCTTTCTTATAGCAACGGGCCACAGAGAGATGGCTTTGGGATTCTAGCTGGGTCAGCTGGAATCCTCTTCTGGGATCCTTTCCCTCTATGATTACAAAGCTATACGATATAAGCCCAAAGGTTGTATAGATCACATTCCAACTATACCTGATGGCCCATCAGTGTCCTCTAGGGGTGAAGGAAAGCAACAAGCAGGGCCAAGGGAAACAAAGAAATGGAAAGAGAGGAAAACAGAGAGAGAGGGGAGAGCCCTCAGAGCCCTCAACTTCCATCTTTCAAATAACCCAACATGTCAGCAACTGTCCCTCCTGCAATTTGGCTGTGAGGGTCTGCACAACCTGAGTTGGGTTTCTGTCACTGATATTCAAAGAGCTTTGACTAACATAGCTGCATCACATTCCTATAGACATTCAGAATCAATCCATGAATGCTAGAGAGTAGCAGGATTACTTCTCGGTAACTTCTTGATATAACATTTGATATACTTCTTGGTAACATTTGGTAACATTACTTCTAGGTAACATTTGATTGGGCCTTGAAAGATTAAATTTGTATAAGTTAAATGAAGAGGTGAGAGAAATCCACATCAATTTGAGTAATAGTCCTGCAACTGCAATACAAATATAAATCCAGCTGCTACTGTAATGTTTGGTGAGAAGAAAATCCTCAAAAAATAGTTGTCAGAATAATTAATAAGTAAATGAATGAGGGAATGAATATAGTATAGGGAGTAGAAATAGATGTTTACCCAACTGCCAAGAAGCAACCTATCCACCACACACACATCAGAAAAGTTATAGGACTGTATGAAATACATAAAATAAACAATAGAAAGACAAAACAGGAAATTATTTTATTTATCTTAGGGCAAATGTTAAATAATAACCATGCTTTATCAACATAGAAAATCAAGCCTAGGCATGCTATCTTACAGAGGAAATCTAACCTCCAATGTCTGATTAATCTGCTCCTTTACCCCCCAACAATTCCCACTGTTATGCCCGTGAAGAAATGGATAACTTCATGTAAAAAAGAGGAGGTGGTAGAAGGGTTTTGAGCAGATAGAAAACAGAATGAGAAATAGATTTAATTTAATGAAGAGCTGCTGCTCTGCAAGATGGGTAGCCTAGTTAGGATGAGAAGGTGAGTGTGGGAGGTTAGTTGGGAGGTGGATGGGGCAGTAACCCAGACCCATGAGCAATGTGACCAGAGAGGAAAAGATGAAAGTAGGAGATACCTAAAGGAAAAAAATTGCCAATGTTATTGATTGATTGGGTATAAAGAACAAAAGAAAAGGAAGTGGAAAAGATCTTCAGTACTTATAGTTGAAACTTCCCACCTAAAATGTCACTATCTTGTCCCAGTTTCATCTTCCAGATAAGAGAAATGGCAAACAACATTCTATTCTGAAATACTTTGTAAGTTAGCCACTCAGAACCCTGATGCTAAAACAACTGTCATTGTGAAGGACTTTTTGTGGCCTTGTGTTCATCGAAGAGGAAGAGAGATGAGAATTACAGCTCAGAGAAACTTTACTGTTACCCACAACCTGGAAGTAATTTACTGTGTGTGCCCAGCTGCTGGCTGAGTTGTTTGTTTTCCATATAAACCTCCTATCTCCACACTGGGCCAAACAGAGCCTCAAAAAAATCCCTTCTGTGGGGCAAGATATGCTCATGCTTAACTGACAGAATGAAAATCAAAATACCAAATGTCTATAGAAGAAAACTCACCTTCTCTGGGACAACTTTCTTCCCCCTCTACCTCATCCCTGTTGACTGTTTCCTATCCCCATCCAAGGTAACTGTTGCCTATGGAACTGCTGCTTGTCTACTCAGTACCATTTCCTCCCCACCATGCTGCCATTCCTCACCAACAGAACACCTGCGCCATTGGATGCAGCCATGGGCCTAACCCAAAGACTACATTTCCCAGCCTCCCTTGTAGCTAATATACTTAAGGAAACCTGACTCTATAGTGAGATATGACCTTTTTGCTCTTCCCTCTTTCCTCTTTCGTAACACCAAAATGTCAGAGAAGAGAACTGGAGTTCCAGCAGCGATCTAAGGCCATGAGATGATGTTGGAAATAGTAACCACATGCCAATAAGACAGAGCAGAAAGGCAGGGAGCCAAGTCCTTCAAGACTCCCTTGAGGCACTGCCATAACAACTTGGGGCTGTCTACTGTTGGGTGTCTAATATTGTACATTTCAGCTCATTGCATCCACCTCTGTTGAGAGGGTCACTTCATAGATTTTGAAACTTAATCACAGAGAATTTAAAGCGATTTTCCCAAAGTCTCATAGGCTTTGAGACTTGAACCCAGTACCCCAACTGTCCAGTGCTTTTTACACCAGAAGGACTCAACCAAAAGGTCCCAGAAGCAGCTTTCAGCTACTGACACTATGGATTAATTTCAGTTTAGTTTTCTTTATCATCCTGCCCCAAGTTTTCTCTAGAAAGATCTTGCTACCACACTCAGGTTCTTCCTGGCAAAGACCAAATGTCTGCTCTACCCTATAAGAAAGAAACTTATGGACCCTACTACCAAGAGGAGAGAGGCCATGAACAGGCATTATGACTCTAAAGTTCTACAACTAAGCTTTAGAAACCAGAGCAAACTTTCTCCAGGCACATCAGAAAAATGGGCTTGCTGAGCAGTCTTCTCAGAAAAGAAGAGGATGGGCGGGGTGGCTCACGCTGTAATCCCAGAACTTTGGGAGGCAGAGGCAGGTGGATCACTTGAGGTCGGGAGAACCAGACCAGCCTGGACAACATGCTGAAACCCCATCTCTACTAAAAATACAAAACTTAGCCAGGCCTGGTGGCATGTGTCTGTAGTCCCAGCTACTTGGGAGGCTGAGGCTGAAAAATTGCTTGAATGTGGAAGTCGGAGGTTGCAGTGAGCCAAGGTCATGCCACTGCACTCCAGCCTGGGTGACAAAGCCAGACTCCATCTTAAGAGAAAAGAGGGAAGGAAGGAAGGAAGGAAGGAAGGAAGGAAGGAAGGAAGGAAGGAAGGAAAAAAAAAAAGGAAGAGAAGTAATTTCATCAGGAGATTGTGTGACTTCCCCCGTGACTGGACCTGAGGGCTTTTCACTTGTTTTTAGAAAAAGCCACAGCAATAGCAAATTGGATGCACACTACCAATGATCCATCTAAAATCAAGGACTGCAGCCTCAGTCCCAAATAGCAGAGACTGAAATCTTCAGTCTTTCAAAGGAAATACCTCCATTTTTAAATCTTTATTGCACAGTGTTGTACAGGGCATTCTCTGTACTAGTTTGAGTGATAAAACAATTAACAAACTATCTTACATTTATAGTTGACCTTTGAACAATGCAGGGATTAGGAGTGCTGATCCCATACACAGTCAAAAATCCACATATAACTTTTAACTCCCCCAAAACTTAACTGCTAATAGCCTACTATTGACTGGAAGCCTTACCAGCTGACAATCAATAAACACATATTTTATATATTAATGTATTATATACTGTATTCTTACAACAAAGTAAGCTAGAGAAAACAATTAAGAAAATCATAAGGAGGAGAAAACATATTTACTATGGATTAAGTGGAAGTGGTCATCATAAAGGTCTTTATCCTTGCTGTCTTCACAGTGAGTAGGCCCAGGAGGAAGAAGAAGAGGAGGGGTTGGTCTTGTTGTCTCAGGGATGACAGAGGCAGAGGAGGCAGAGGAGATGGAGGAGGTGAAAGGGGAGGTAGGCACACTTGGTGTCACTTTTATTCCCCTAAGCAGTTAAAAAGCCTGTGGTGTTCAAGGGCCAGCCATGTATTCATTTTCTATTTCATACTTCTCCCTTGGCCAATGTTTGTCTCTTCCCAAAATCCATTCCTTTTGTAAAAAAATCTTTTGGAGATGTGTGCATGTTAAAAAATTTTTTAAAGACTACAAAAAATACAAAAATTAGCGGGGCATGGTGGTACGCACCTGTAGTCCCAGCTACTAGGGAGGCTGAGGTGAGAGAATCCCTTGAACCTAGGAGGTGGAAGTTGCAGTGAGCTGAGATCACACCACTACACTCCAGTCTGGGTGACAGAGTTTCTCTCTCAAAAAAAACAAAAAAGAAAAGAAAGAATTGTGAGAAGGAAGGGGTATGGACTTCAAAAAACTAAGAAGTGTTTGAAAGGGAAGAGCAAGGTGAGTGTGAGCTGAAGGAAATAATGTTGGGCCCAGAATGAAATGTACCCAAAAGGCAGCTGGCTTAGCTTTTTTTGTGCTTCTGTAATGTGTTCTGGAGGCTTCTCGGAAGTTCTCAGAATGCAGGATAATTTGCAGTTGAGGGGGCTAATGAATAGCTGTCTCCTAATAACAGCCCTTCTAATCCCTTTTTCTCTAGATCAAAGAATCATAATTCCTTAAAGGCAAAAACAAATATAGCAAATGCTAGACACCACCACCTGAGGGTAAGTTCTGAGGTTCCCATGGGGTGTCTATCTGGAGTAAAGCTGCCTAAAGGGCAGATTACTGTTAGAAAGAACAAACAGATTCAGCATGTGACCTTAAGACACTGCTTCTCCTGGACTTCATGATTTCCCATGAGAAAGCCACTATCTTACTGATTGTTCCCCCCTTTCAGTAAAACACTCTCATTGCTTTTAGGGCTTTGTCTTTTGTTGCGGGAAGTCAGGGACCCCGAACAGAGGGACCAGCTGGAGCCACAGCAGGGGAACATAAATTGTGAAGATTTCATTTTAATATGGACATATATCAGTTCCCAAATAATACTTTTATAATTTCTTACACCTGTCTTTACTTCAGTCTCTGAACATAAATTGTGAAGGTTTCATGGACGTTTATCAGTTCCCAAATAATACTCTTATAATTTACCTTAATCTCTTAATCCTGTTATCTTTGTAAGCTGAGGATGTACGTCGCCTCAGGACTATTATTGTGCTAACTGTACAAACTGATTGTAAAACATGTGTGTTTGAACAATATGAAATCAGTGCACCTTGAAAAAGAACAGAATAACCGTGATTTTAGGGAACAAGGGAAGACAACCATAAGGTCTGACTGCCTCCAGGGTCGGGCAGAATAAAGCCATATTTTTCT
This sequence comes from Rhinopithecus bieti, assembly GCF_001698545.2. NCBI lineage: Eukaryota > Metazoa > Chordata > Mammalia > Primates > Cercopithecidae > Rhinopithecus > Rhinopithecus bieti. Next base: position 1,088,494 of record NW_016818642.1, read on the forward strand.
TCTTGCAGAGAGCCTATAAATGGACATGCAAGTAGGGAAGATATTGCTAAATTCTTTTCCTAGCAAGGAATATTAATAATTAAGACCCTGGGAAAGGAATCCATTCCTGGGGGGAGGCCTATAAACGGCCGCTCTGGGAATGTCTTATGTGGTTGAGATAAGGACTGAAATAAGCCTGATCTCCTGCCATACCCTTAGGCTTATTAGGGTGGGGGAAAATCCCCACCCTGGTAAATTTGAGGTCAGAGCAGTTCTCTGCTCTCAAACCCTGTTTTCTGTTGTTTAAGATGTTTACCAAGACAATATATGCACAGCTGAACATAAACCCTTATCAGTAGCTCTGCTTTGCCTTTGTCCTGTTCCCTCAAAAGCATGTGATCTTTGTTCTCCTTTCTGCCCTTTGAAGCATGTGATCTTTGCAACTTACTCCCTGTTCTTACAGCCCCTCCCCTTTTGAAATCCTTAATAAAAACTTACTGGTTTTGCAGTTCAGGTGGGCATCATGGTCCTACCGATAGGTGATGTCACCCCCGGAGGCCCAGCTATAAAATTCCTCTCTTTGTACTCTTTATTTCTCAGACCGGCTGACACTTATGGAAAATAGAAAGAACCTACATTGAAATATTTGGGGCGGCTTCCCCCGATAGACTTTCATTTTCAAAAGTTTGCTTATTCTGTGTCTTGGCATAGATCTCTGATTTATCCTGTTTTTGGTTTACTCATCTTCTTGAATCTGCAGTTTTATGTTGTGGGTCAAATTTGGGACATTTTCAGCCATTATTTCTTTGAATACCTTTCAGTTTCTTGCCTTTATTCTCCTTTCCTTCCCAGATTTGATGACATCAATGTTAGGTCTTTTGTTACAGTTCTGTGAGTCATTAAGGCACTGTCCCTTTTTTGTTTGTTTTGTTTCCGTCTATTTTCTCTCTGTCCAAAATTTCTGTTGTTCTATCTTCAAGTTCATTTATTCTTTCATTCCCTTGATTCTGCTGTTAAGCCTATCCACAGAGAATTTTGTTATTGTATTTCTTGGTTTTAAAATTTCCATTTGATTCTTCTTTTATATCTTATATTTTTATTATACTGTGATTTTCTTTTTCTTTTTTTTTTCTTTTTTTGGTGAGACTTTCCATTTTGTTTCAAGCATGTTTATAATTGCTTGTTGAAGCATTTTTGTAATGGCTGCCTTAAAATCATTCTCAGATTATTTTATTTTATTTTTTTTAGAGATGAGGTCTTGCTCTGTCACCCAGGCTGTAGGGAAGTGGCACAATTATAACTCACTGCAGCCTCCAACTCCTGGGTTCAAGCAATCCTCCTGCCCCAGCCTCTCAAGTAGCTAGGACTATAGGTGCATGTCACCATACCTGGCTAATTTTTAAATTTTCTGTGGAGATAGATTCTTACTATGTTGTCCAAGCTGCTCTCAAACTCCTGGCCTCAAGCAATCCTCCCACCTCGGACTGCCAAAGCACTGGGATTACAGGCATGAGCACCATGGGCCCAGCCTCTCAGATAATTTTAACATCTGGGTCACATTGGCATTGGCATCTGTTGATTGGCTTTTCTCTAATCAAGTTCTTGGGATAAGTTGAGACCAGATCTTAATTAAATCTCCTGTTTTGGCAGGCCTTCTCTATACCACTCCGGCAGGTTGAGGAAAAGGGCACCACATTGCAGCCTGACTGGGTGAAAGGTCAGATTCCATTCAGCCTCTGTTAGATTCCATTCAGTGGGTGGGAGGGTCCCTCATTACTGCTGTGCAAGGTTGGGAGTTCTGGCTCCCTATTAAGCCTCTGCTGATGCTGTCCTCACGCCATATTATTCCTCAAGTCCCAAGGTCCTTAGTCCATCTGACTTTTTCTGTCCACCTTTCAGGGTCCTCTTACGTTTGCTTTACATATAATGTCCAGAGTTTTAAGCTGTACTTAGCAGGAGGATTAAGGAAAAGAACTTATATGCCATATTTTTGGAAGTGGAACTACCTAGTCTTTTTGGATACTGTGTTCTTTTGTGTATACGTTCAATCCTTTACTTTTTGAACATTTAAAACACACATTTTTTGCACACAGTAGCTTGTAATTTTCTTTCTGCAGCCTTTGCCTATGTTTTTCTGCAGTTTGCAGTTAGTGTTGACTCTTGCTCATGTGTCTGATTCCTCAAGTTTGCTTGATTTTATTCTAAGCTTATCATTACCATTTAATTTTGGGAATCCCAAAGGGCTTGGATTGAGATGATTTGTCTTGATTTCTGCTGGGTGCTTGGAAGCAGTTGCCAACCTGCAAACATTTTTAATTAATTTCTTGGATTACATGTTTCTCAGACTGCAAGTGATGTAAGTTCAAATTTCAAGACTACATGGAAGTAAAGTCATAATTACAAGTCAATATGGGAGACTATTAATTTTAATATTATCAATTTTTTTCTACCTAGTATCATTAATCCTCTCTCTGACTCCTCACCTATATATGAAGGCCAGGACCCATCAGAGAGCATCCAATGATGCTGGAACTTCAGTATGCTGTCTCCACCCCTAGCCTCTATCTTTGGAGATGTGTGCTTCATTGTCTCCTTCATCCTCTCCGCAAAAGAGAATTTTGCTCAAAGAATGTTTCCATACAGTTTCAGAAACTCTATTATTTTACTGCACATCCTTCAGAGGGGATGGTCTCTGCTTTTATATTCAAAGATATTTATTTTCCCAAATGTCTTTCTCCAAATAGGACAGTCATGTATTCTGCCTATGCCATAGTTGGGGTACAGGTTTGAGGTATCCAAAGAGCTTGGGGTTTGAGAAGGAAGGGGCCAGCTCCAGCTCTGAGCGCCTGCTTTGGCTTCTGAAGAGTGGCCACATGTAAGGAGAGAGGCTAAGAGGGGTTTTGCATACCCATCACCATTCTAGTTTCCCTCACTTCTGCCTGCTAACATTACCTAATTTTAAAATACATAATTATCTTATGAAACTGTCATTTTAAAAAAGGTAAGAAAAACTACTGTAAAAAGGGGCATTCAGGGATTGCCAAGGTGAGAAAATCAAGCAAAGACCCAACCCTAATACCTGACTTAGTCAGTCTTCCCTTCCCCTACCAACCTTATTCCCTCACTACCTTATGTAGCTATTAAGGTAGGATGGTGTCACATGGTCCTGCCCAGCCTGCAGGAAGGGCAAGAGACAAATAGCTTCACATTTTACCAAAAACAGAAACTGGCAGTTTGGGTGTGGCCAGGCCCTGAGTTCAGAAGTTAGGGAGCAGTCCCAGACCCTGTATCTTTTATTGAGGAATAACTCTGTCATTGGCCCCTAAGAACTTGTCCCTTCCTGACGAAGGCTGGGGAGGTGGGATCTGTTCCCACCTCTTAGCTTAGTACAAGCAACAATAGATAGCAGTCCAGCACCTGTGCTTTCCGTCTTCCACATACTCTGTAGCAGTAGTGAAGCACAGGACTTTCAGTGCTGTGTGTGTGTAGGTGAGGGAGTTGTCAGGGCAGCTGCTCTGGGCCTCATTTCCTCCCTTCTCCAAAAGAAAAGTGTTCACCAGTGATCGACCCTCACTTTCTATCTCAGTACCAATGAGCCTATAAGCAGTTCTGTGTAAATGATACTGGACTGTAGTCTGTCTCGTGTCAAGAATTGTGAAAGATCTGGGATTTTACCCTACTTGTGAGCTAACAAGTTAGCCTGCCACCATTTCATGGATGTTGGCCGGAGACACAAGATTCCTGGATCAGAGACAAAATATTTTATTACTCACAGCACAGCAAGCAGCATAGGCTTCATATTTGCATCAGTTCCCCTGCCCTCCTCTCCACAAAGCCACAAGTCCCATGAGGAGATGTGGACCATCTCAGATGGATACTGCACATGCCTAGATGGTTATTACACATGCAGTGGGTTTTTATTACAGCTAAGGAACCCTGATCTTAGGAAACCTTCAATCTTATAAAGAGGCTGCTAGCAAACCTGCCCAATCTTTGTCCCAGAGAGAGACATTATCTTGTTATACTTGTCAGAAAACAAAGCTGCCCTCTGCCCTGGAGGGAGATACTATCTCTGTCTTCTAAGGCTATTTGCTGTACAAATATTCTTGAAAACATAGTCCAGAGCAAGCTGACACAAGACATGCAGAAACAAGAGAGGCCCATACAGAATTGTCTTCAAATACTGCTTTGCCACAGTCTTTTTTTTTTACTCTGCCTCCAAGTGTTCATTTTAGTTTGAAAGTAAACACTCACTTGTGCGATTGTTCAGTTAATATCTGTCTTGCCACAAAACCGTAAGCTCATAAAAACTATGAGATGTGCTATTTTTGCTCTACCACACCCCAGCTCCTATTAATTGTCTGGCACATTGTAGGCATTTAATGTATCCAAGAACAGGCTAGCTAGGGGTAAATGGAAAAAATGTAAAGTGGTCAGCTTGGTATTTGCCTGTAACATAAGGCTGGAGGGGTTTAAATCGTGGATATGAAATTTACATCATTACCTGGCAATGTCTGTGCAATCCTGCCTTCCTCCCTTGCTTTTTTGAATGTTCTCTCCATTAGTGTATCAAAGCACAAAACAATCTTTTTTGAGGGTTACATGGGAAACTTATTCATCTCTAATTTGAGCAAACCATCATCTAATTAAAAATTTTAGATTAAATATGCTAATATAGATGATCTTTTTTAAAAAAGAATAATTACAAAGGGACTTCAAGAGGATAATTACAAATGGGAAATGTTGAATCTGAATAAAATTCCTATTTTCTTTAATCACTGAAACCCTCTCCTAACAAGAGCCTGAAATTATCTATATTTAAATATTGTATGTCACGAGGATCTCTCCAGGCTTTGAAGGAAATATGATTAAGTTATTGGTGAGACATCATCCTCGGTCCTTTTTCAGGCATGCAAATTCAGAAGAGTCCAGGCTGCAAGGGATAACCCAAACTGATTTACAAGACCTGGTCCTGAATTAGAGTTTATAGGGAGATTGGCTGGACCCTCTGACCACTAAAGCCAGCAACTTGGTTGCACTGTCTTAGTTTTATAAGCTGAGCAAATTCTTACAGACTTCTAACTGGAAGTAAAACTTCTGGAGAGTTGCATCTACCATGTCCCAAGGGATCTCACCGGGGCGCGTGCCAGAAGAAATGATCTGTCCAGCAATTCTGCCTAGGTCCTATATATCAAGATTTCTCAAAGTATGGTCTGGGGCTCCTAGGACTTCCTTGACTGCTCAAAATGCCAAAGTGCAAGTCATTTTGATCCTCAGAATGTTACTCAATTTCAGAGACTTTCAACATTTACCTATGTGATAGAGCTCCTTAAAAATAATTTACTGAATGAGTTGCTGAGAGTGACTAAAGCTTAGTATTCACAAATTTAAATGAGCAGATCACTAGAGTTTATGAAACACACTAACTCAGCATTCTGAGAAGTGTGGCTGCCATGCAACTCTTAGAAAAATCATAAAGCTTCTACTGCTATATCGGTAAGGAAGATGTTTGGTTACCAGGCATTATAAATATGGTTTTCAATTGGTAGCAAAGTGTAGTTAACAGAGTAGGTTTTCAGCCTGGCATGGTGGCTCACACCTGTAATCCCAGCACTTTGGGAAGCTGACAGGGAGGGGCAGATCTCCTGAGCTCAGGAGTTTGAGACCAGCCTGGCCAACATGGTGAAACCCCATCTCTACAAAAAATACAAAAATTAGCCAGGCAGGTGGTGTGCACCTGTGGCCCCAGCTACTCTGGAGGCTGAGGTGGGAGGATCACTTGAGCCTGGGAAGTGGAGATTGCAGTGAGCCAAAATTGTACCACTGCACTTACCTGGATCTGAATTCTGGTTCCCTCCTGTACTAACTACGTGACTTTTGAGAAGTGACCATTTCTCTGCGTCTTTATTTCTTGTGTGTAAAGTGGGAATAGTAACAGTACCCACCTCATGGGTTGTTAAGTGGACTAAAGGACATAATTCTTATGAAATCCTTAGCATAGTGACTAGCACACAGTGCTTAATCAATAAAATTGTGAATCCATGCATTTCCAGTTACAGTTATTCTTGCATCAATTGTTATTTTATTAACTGTTAGCTTTTACTTTTGTTCCTGGTTTTTCTGTCATATAATTGCTGCACTGTTATCCTTTTGTTTTTAAGTAATTACTGCATTGTTATGTCTTGGTCTTGCTTATTTGTTCAACCAAGTTCTCTTTCCAACGGGGAAGAGAAAAAGGGTGAGGTAAAGGGACCCGAGGCTACTGCTGTCAGGTTGCCACCCTATCCTGTCTGTCCCAGACTGGTGTGTAGCATCAAGCCCCCTGTGGTCCCCTGGTGTAAGCCCTAGAGGCCAGCCCAGGATGGGAAGCAGGCTGAGCACAGATGACACTGGCCAGAGCATACTCACTGCACCCACACACTCTCCCCTTAGGACATAGAACCAAGTGCCAGACAATTGGGAGCCCTTAGGGGTAACCAGAGTTAACTTTTTAGTTCCCAGAAAGGTTCAGATAAAGGCCAGATAAATCAGTCTGCCTCTCCCTTAAAGATTCTGAATAATCACGCCTTTTTCCTGTAGTTCAGAAAGATTCTCTGTCACAGCTTTTCTTTAATTCCACTGTCATTCAAACCAGCAGCTTAAGGCTTAGAAAGGAAAAGTCCTATTGCTTTCCTTCCCCATCTTGCTTCCTGCAAGTGCCCCTTCCCATAAGAGCTCTTGTGCAGATTTACCCAAAAAAGCTGGACACACCTGGTTTTTAAGGTCAGAAAACACTGATTTCAATACTACCTGGGCTACCTTCTAGTTATGTGCCCTAAGGCAAGTCATTTTACCTTCCACAGCTTCATTTCCTCATCTTCAAAATGTAGGGCCTTCATGAGAATCTAGCAAAATAATGCAAGTGGGGGCAGCTGGCTGGCCTCAGTGGGCACTCTGCAAGTATGATTTTTATGCCTGCACGTAACACTCAACTCACTCAATAAGTCTCTTTGGTTTCATGTGACCATGTGACCTTGTGGTATAAAAAGAAGTGCATTTGTTTTCTGTCCCTAGTTCCTGGCACAAGCTTCTAAAACCCTTGGGTTTTCCTGAGAGATAAGAGTGCCTTGTGGTAATGGCAGTGTTTTGTATCTTGACAGTGTCAATGTCAAGATCCTGGTTATGGTACCACAAGGATTGTCATAAGCCCATTTTATAGTCTCACACATACTCCTACTCCATCCTTAACCTTGTGCAACCACTAATCTGTTCATTTCTATAGTTTTTGTCATTTCCGGAATGTTATATATGTGGAACTATACTGTATGGAACCTTTAAGACTGGCTTTTTTTCACTGAATGAAATTTCCAGGAGAGTCATCCAACTTGTTGCATTTATTTATAGTTTCATATTTTTAATTGCTGAGTAATATTCTATAGTAAGGATGTACCACAATTTGTTTCATCACTCACCTATTGAAGGACATCTGAACGGTTTCTAATTTGGAACTATTATGAATGAAGCTACTGTTGACATTCGTGTACAGGTTTTTTTTATGAACATATGTTTTAATTTATCTGGGATAAATGCACAAGAGTGCAATCACCAGGTTGTATGGTAGTTGCATAAGAAACTTCCAGTTTTGTAGAATGGCTGTATCCATTTTCATTTCCCAGCAAATAATTATTGATGCAGTCTCTCTGTAGTCTCACTCTTCTTTGTGTTAGATATTATGGTAGGTGTGTAGTGATACCTCACTGTGGTTTTCATTTGCATTTCTCTAATGGCTAATGATGTCATATATCTTTTTATGTGTTTATTGTCATCTGTATATCTTCTTTAGTGAAATGTTGGTTCATGTGTTTTGCTTTTTTTCTAATTAGATTTTTTTACTGGATATAATTTTTTATTAAGTAATGTGAGCTAAATATTTTGAACACCTTGAGTAGTTTGTGTAGTATTATTTTGCACTTCACCAAATATACCAATATATATGCACACATACAAACACACATACGACCAAAAATGTGTCTATAAATCAATCAACCTCTTTTGCTTATAAGGATCTTAAATGAGCTCTGAAAAGTTGTCAAAACATATACTGCTGAGGTTCTTAAACTTTTTAAATCATAGATGTCTCAGCACATCTGACTATAATGAACCTTCTGTTCACAAAAATATACAGAATTTTACCTTCAATTTTATAGGGTTCCTGGTGATATTGAAGGCAGCAATGAACCCCAGGTTAAGAAAACCTAGTTTGGGTCAGGGGCAGTGGCTTATGCCTGTAATCCCAGCATTTTGGGAGGTTGAGGCAGGAGGATGATTTGCCCAAGACCAGCCTGGGCAACATAGTGAGACCCTTGCCTATATAAAAAAAAAAAAAAAAACCCTAAAAATTAGTCAGGTGTGGTGGCACATGCCTATAGGCCTAGCTACTCAGGAGGCTGAGGCAGGAGACTCACTCGAGGCCAAGATTTGGGGGCTATAGTGAGCTATGATTATGCCAGTGCACTCCAATGTGGGTGACAGAACCAGATCCTGGGAAGAAAAGAAGGGACGGAGGGAGGAAGAGAGAAAGGAAGGAAGAAAAAAAGAAAGAGAGGAAGGAAGGGAGGGAGGAACGGAGGGAGGGAGGGAGGAAGGGAGGAAGGGAGGGAGGAAGGGAGGGAGGAAGGAAGGAAGGAAGGAAGGAAGGAAGGAAGGAAGGAAGGAAGGAAGGAAACCTAGTTTGCAGAATGGCTATGTGTTTGACTGGAAATGGCTTTGAAGGATTCCACATCATCTTGAAGGTATAGCTTCAGAGGAGGCTTAAAACTTCTAGCATTGGATGTCAACACCAGGTGAACATAACAATTACTGGAGTTTGTTACACAGATACCAGGGCTCACCTCCAGATCTGACCCAGTCAGTCTGGGATGAAGCTGTGTATTTTACATAGTTGACAAGCTAGGGCTGGGAAGACCAGGTGGATTAGACAACCACCCACCTTCACTAATGAACTTTTTTTTTTTTTAACTTGAAGAACTCAAGGAAAGACATTACATAATTTCCAGAATGTAATTCCCTTTGCATTGAAAAGGGAATTTTCCCTTTAGACTCTGACCTAAATACACTTTATCTCCTATTCTCATGACAAATGTAGCTCCTAAGTGCCACCAAGGAAACTTTAAAATCTTTAAAACTGTTATGGAGGCAGCTCTACCATGTTTCCGTATCCTGGGCCAAATCCCTGCAGGGTCCTCTCACCTTTGCTCTATAATGCTCACTTTTCAAAGTGAGTATTTTAGTTTATCTCTGCTATGTCCTATCCTGTAAAATCCCATCCACTGGTTAGAACACCATGCCTGATGATTCTCTGGTTACCTGCACAGAGCAGTGGGATGCCTTTGGGTGCCCTGGCTTACCTAAACAGAGCAGTAGGCTGTGCTGGCTTACCTGCTCAAAGCGGCAGGGTGTCCTGGCTTACCTGCACAGAGTGGCGGGGTCCCCTGGCTTACCTGCACGAGCGGCGGGGTCCCCTGGCTTACCTGCACAGAGCAGCGGGGTCCCCTGGCTTACCTGCATAGAGTGGCAGGGTATCCTGGCTTACCTGCTTAGAGCAGTGGGGAGCACTGGCTTACCTGCACAGAGCACTGTGGTGCTCTGGCTTACCTGTACAGAGCAGTGGGGTGCTCCAGCTTACCTGCACAGATCAGCTGGGTACACTGGCTTACCTGCCCAGAGTAGCAGGCTGTGCTGGCTTACCTGCACAGAGCAGTGGATGCGCTGGTTTACATGCACAGTCCAGTGGGCTGCACTGGCTTAGCATCCAGTCAACTGTAGGCTTTAAAGGCAGCTGGAGTGTCCTGAAATTGCAGTTCTTCCCTTATTTATCTGGGCATTCTTGGATATGCTTCTTAACTTCTAAGTTCTGGTTTCCTTATATATAATAAGAACAACAAAATACTATCCTCACACAGGAGTTGAGAATATTGGATGAGACAATACATGCATGGTTCTTACCATAAAAAGGACATTCAGTGAAGTGTTCGTTCCCTTCCTCCTCCATGGATAGTGGCGTAGTGGTATCTTTCCACCTAAAGTGAGCTTGCCCTAAGCTCTGGGGAGCTCACCCTGCCCCTCCGCTCCTCTTCCCACAGGAGACCTTTTGTTTCATACACTCCTTTTTACTTCCCTGGTGCACCAGGGTCCCTGCAATGCTATCCTGAACCTTCTCCCTTGGAGGTGAGCCCCATACCTCCCATGGCACAGACCAGGTGGTACTCAGCCATGAAGCCTCTCAAGCTTCTATGACTGAATGAATTCCCCAGCAGGGCAGAGGATGGGGGTTGGAGACTCAGAGCAGTACAGCAGGATGGTGCATTTAAAGCGGAATCATGACATGGCTCCAAACTGACAATATGTGCTGCCCGTCTGGCCCAAAGGAAGTTATGTCCTCTGACAGCCACCAGAGTAGAATCTTGAAAGAAAGGAACTAGACTTTTCCAGAAAGCAGAGATTACTCACACATGAGGATCTCTAGGAACCATGGAAATCTTGGGCCACAACCCTCCACTCATGTGTCATGCCCTATTCCAGCAATATTCTTCTTGACTTAAATGCAAAACCAATGTTTCCTCTCCTTATGTGAATAGCTCTTTTTTCATTGTTGTTGTTGTTGTTTTGTTTTGTTTTTTTAGATGGGGTCTCACTCTGTCACCCAGGCTGCAGTGCCACCACACAACCATAGCTCATTGTAGCCTAGATCTCCCAGGCTCAAGCAATCCTCCCACCTCAGCCTCCAAGTAGTTAGACTTGAGGTATGTGCCACCAAGCCCGGGTATGTTTTTTAGTTTTTTGTAGAGATGGGGTTTTGTCATGTTGCCCATTGCTGGTCTGGAACTCCTGGACTCAAGGGATCTGCCCACCTCAGCCTCCCAAAGTGCTGGAATTACAGGCATGAGCCACTGTACCCAGCTCTTTAGATACAAAGACTTCACATCCACCAGCATCTGTGACATCTCTCAGAAGACAAGCCCATGAAGGTGGCTTGCAGTGGTGAAGGGCTTGGACTCTGGTGCTAGGCTACCCCAGCAGTCTGCCTCTCTCTAGCAAGGCAAGCTTGGGCAAGTCATTTAACCTTCCTGTGCCTCAGTTGCCTCATCTATAGTGTAGAAACAATACCTGCCTCATAGCGTTATTGTCAGGATTAAGTATGAGTGAAACACTCAAGAATACACACATAGTTCTTGCTATTAAAAAGGACATTCTTAGTGCTCAGCATCTAAGAAAGCACTATACACATAGTAGCCTTACTACTATTACTGTATTTACTACTAGGAGCTGGATACTCATAAGAGCAAATGACTACAAAATGCAAACAGGACCAGGCTCTCCATGGCCCCTACAACTGCTTCCCATGCTTCTACAGCTGCTGGTCCAGTTTCATCTTCTTCCAGGCCAGCCATTCTGAAGAGTCTGGGAAAATTATCTCCTCTCCCCACCCACCTAATCCAAGGAATCTATCTTCAGTAAGCAGAGAGTTTAGGGGCAGAATCATTTCTGCAGAGACAGCAAGCCCTTATCTACATCCTTCTTCTGAGTCAAAAACCCAAAGGCTGCAGCAGTTCTCTTCAGAGAGTTCAGCTGCTTTCTAGGTGCTGCTTGGTGTTTCCCCAGGACTAGGATCTGGTTTTTCCCTGCCCATTAACAGTAGCTCACTCAAGGCACTTACTTATTTTCTGCTATCTCCTCGTCATTTTAGTTGCTTGCCAACACAGTAGTGAAAAGTACATGCTCTGGAGTGAGATTGCTGAAGTTCAACTACTGATCATGCCTTCTCTGTGCCTCAGTCTCCTCCTCCGTAAACACATATAAATTATAGCGCCTACATCATGGGGCTGTTAGGAAAACTAAGTGAAACTTTACAGGTAAGCATTGCAGGTCATGCACAGTGCCTGGCTTATAGGTGGAAACTCAACAAAGTTTAGCTCTTTTTGTTATTTCCTTTCTTCCGTTCTCACTCATTCCCACCTACATTCTTGTAAGATGGAACCTCCTTGATTGTGATGCCAAAAGGAGAAAAAATTATCAGATTATAACCATCCCTAACATGCACACGCATGTGCGTGCGTGCACACAGACACACACACACACACAAACACACGCTGCCCAAGACAGCCTTCAGAGGCTGGACAACTCCATGTAGAGATGATGCTGAAGGCATTGCTAGTGGAGCCAAGCACTCCTTTCTCCCACTTAAAAGCGATGGTTTGGAGCCGATGTTTCTGGGGCTGAGTGGGGGGAGATGGCCCCTTGTTGAATGGGCTCTCATGATAGAGTCAATATCTCACATCTCCTTCACAGGAGTCCACAGTACACTGTGACTGAGATCAGCTGTTGTTTTCCAATTTCTTTAGCGCCCGCCTGCTGTCTAGACTAATTTAATAGCCTCCATAGCACTGGGGAGCCGGGTGTTCGGATGTTCACAGGAGTGGGAATGAAGCTGAGAGACAACCCAAGTGAGGAAAGTTAGCGCTGATGCAGCCATACATCCAGGCGCTAAGTAAACACATAGATTACAAATTCTGGAGACTCTTCTGTTAACATCTGATTAGCAAACATGCCCCTCCACGGAAAATCTCCTGCCTTTCCCTGCTTTCCTATAAAGTGATTCCTCACATAAGTGAAGGAATTCAAGACATTGGTCTCTGTGCTCTTTTGTGGCCGACGCTCTGTGTTCCTGACTGGAAGGTGGAGGAAGTGGAAGAGGAGCGTGTGTGAGTGTGATTATGTGCGTGTGTGTGTTGTGTATGTGTTTATATTGAGGGGAGGATTGGTGATGGGGGGAAGGAATAAAAGGTGCATTAAAAAGAACAGCTCCATTCTAAGCCTTTCTGTATCTGAGCACCGGGACCCCTTTCAACCCCTGGCCTATGGAGGCATTTATCACTTGAGTATCCAGAAACCTATCTTTGGGGATATGGGACAGATGACCTGGAAGAAATTTTAAATGTCTGAACTAGCCATGACAAATCTGCCCTAATTTGCATGGGATTCATGTTCATTCCAATTGTCTTTATTGGGGCGAATGTGTATCAGGCTTACACTCTATTTACTAGTTCTCGGTGACTTTCTGCAGTCTTGTAGCCACACATATGTTAAGCTTGGTTTTCTGACTGGAGTGTAGTGTGTCCTAGTGAGCTTCCTTCTCCTTACTCCCATTGCAGGAAGCTTAAGCCTAGCTCTCTACTCACTCATCTCCCCCTGCCTGCATCCAGCAGGAACAGCTATCTCTCTCTCACTTTGGGCTGCTCACTTGCCTTGATTATTTGATTTTTTCTTCTGAATGTGCCTCATCATCCTGAGGACTCCTGGTCACTCAGGATAGTCTAGGCTATGCTGTGATAGCAAACCACAATGGCTTCACTGAAATGGTTTATTTTTTAACTATGTCTTCATCATGGATCAGTGTAAGGCTAATAAATATTATACATCACTTCTAACTATAGACCATAAGACAAAATTAGCCTCAGAAATTCACCTAACTGCCAGAGGCTGGGAAATGTAGGGATCAAGTGGAATTTGAAGTGAACACCATTGTTAAAAACATCAGCTACATTCCCCTTTATCTTTACCCCTAGCTCCCCACCCCGACCAGTCAGTCACCAATGCCTACTCACTGAACCTTCCCCGTTTCTATAAAATACATCCATTCCTTCCCATCCCCAAAGATATTACTGATTTCAAGCCCTCATCACCATTGCCTTCAGTGTTGACCCCAAACCAAAGCTCCTCTATCCTCACCAGACATAATAATCTTCTTAAAGCACAAATCTGGTGATGCCAGTTACCCCCTTAAAACACTTTCACAGATCCCCATTACTTACAGGATACCTCTCTTGGCATGACCCACCAGCCCATCTCATATCAGCTCCGCCTACCTGTCCCATCTCATCTCCTCATGTCACACACGGGGACTTGGCCAAGAGTCAAGAGGAAGTGGAAATCCCAGCCATCTCCACTTGCCAAGCCTTAATTTCCGGTAATAGGCTGCAGCTTCAGGAGAGGGGCGGGGCGGGGGGCGGTGTGGTGCCCATTTCTAAGCAAGTTTTTCTAATTCAGACAAATGCACTCTATGCTCAGGAAGCTGGATTCACCCAGAAAGGGGTATATTTTTCTATTCCACACAAACGCTTTGTATTGGCTAGCAATATAGGCAGCTAGCAGTTCTCCAAATTGAGCATCCCTTCTCTCACCTCCAGGCATTGACACATGCTGTCCGTCTGCTACCAAGTCCAACCCCACCCCGCCCATCTTGCTGGCATAGTAAAAGTTTCCTAATCCTTGATAACCCTTTTCAGACGCATCCTCACACATTCCTAGTCAGAGGTAATCATTTCCTCCTGGTCTCAATTTAGATTCCTCCAAAGGCAAGCCCTGACACAAGGATGGGCTGCAGGTGGCCTATATGGCGGATGGTCCCCCAGGAAGCACAAATAGAGAAATGGTGAAAGTGAGGTAGTAAAGTGAGAAAAGCCAGTGAAGTATGTTCATGAGGAGGTAACTACTTTCTACAACTGTGGCTCATTCCCACAGGGAAGCCCTTGAAAAACCATGAAGAATATGCTTTCCGGCAAAAACGGAAAATGGCACATTTATCACTGACTCCTGTTCCTTATCATTTCGGGGTTGCCTTTCAGCACATAAAGTCTGCAGCACTTCCTGGCTCCTGAATGGACTGAGCATCTGCATGGTTTGGGCATTGCTGGAGTAAGTAGAATGTAGAAAGTAGAATGTTTCTTTCCGTCCCAGGAAAGAAACCTGGGAAACAGGGCTTCAGGTTAGCCTAGTCAACAAAGTGTAAAACCATCACAAAGGCTCTAACCTCATGGTTCTTGTTTTAAAGAAAGCATTTAATACATATTAAATATTTATTTGTATAAATATTCTTATCACCTAGCCTAAAGCTTGTTACATAGCAGGTGTCCCACCAATGTGTGTTTAACAGAAATTTGGTTTATATCTCAGATTGACTGCTATGCCTTGTTCTCTAAAATATTTCCCCCCACATAAATGATGTCTTTCTTTTGGTAGAGAGAAAATAACCTTCTGTATCAATCTAATATTTGATTAATTTTCTTTCCTTGGGACCATTTATAGCTTATAACTAAAGCACTCTACATTCTACTTACTCCAGCTCTCCTGGCAAGGGAGAGCTGCAAGCCCATAAGGCCGCTCTTGACTCTGCCCCCAGGCTCTCAGCTCCACACTTGAGTCATCTTCCTTTTCGATTAGAATTGGTTTGCATCTACAGCTGAGTAGCTTTCTCAGCCTACTTCCTGCCCACAGAAGTTGAAAGACCCACAGGCCTCTTTTCATTTTGAATTATCTCTGCTCATTTCACTTCAATTTAATACAATCCCTTTTAAGTATACGTTTTTTATGTATCAAACTATATTCCATTCCACCAGGCAAATGCCACATCTAGATTTCTTTCTCAGACAGGCCCTTTTCTATCTTGTGCCAGGTGTGAGGCCACTGCAGGACAAAGCCCTTCAAAGTCTTAGAAGTTCTGCTGTCAAGCACATGTGTAAGAGGCATACCACTACGATTCTTAGAAGTACTATTGTCTACCTGATGTCCACAAGACACACAATTAATTACGTACTTCAGAGTTCTGAACATCAGGTTTCACAGTCACGCCCTGGACTTTTATTTTAACTCTAAGACTGTGTTTTACTGCCCTGAGTTTAATCTTCTCCGTGAGACCATTTCTCGCTTTGAAGTCTCTTTGCTGGCTGTTGCCTGGGCCCTCTATATTGCTTCTAAACTGTGCTTGAAAACATAATAGTTTCCTTTTAAGCTCATCTCTTTCTATCTCTACCTTATCATACATTGCTAAAAGAAACCAGTCGGCACTTTCCATATCCTTTCTGGAAATCTTCTTAACCAAATCTACCAGTTTACTAGATATATTTGCTATTGTTTACATTATTCTAGTTAACTGTTGGTATGGTTTGGCTGTGTTCCCACTCAAATATCATCTATTGTAGCTCCCACAATTTTCACGTGTCGTGGGAGGGTCCCAGTGGAAGGTAATTGAACCATGTGGGTGGGTCTTTCCCATGCTGTTCTCATGATAGCAAATAAGTCTCATGAGATCTGATGGTTTTATAAAGATGAGTTTCCCTGCACAAGCTCTCTCTTCTCTTCCACCATGTAAGATGTGATTTGCACCACCTTGCCTTCCACCATGATTGTGAAACCTCCCCAGCCATGCCAAACTGCAACTCGATTAAATCTCTTTCCTTTTTAAATTACTCAGTCTAGGGTATGTCTTTGTTAGCAGCTTGAGAACAGACTAATACAACTGTGTTCCCAAACTTTTCCCCACCAGATACTTGAGTTGCCCTTTCTCCAGCCTCCAAAATCAACTTTCTGACTGTCCTTCGAGTCTTCACAACTAGTCCCCACGAGACTTTTCAAGCTGCTGTCAGTCCCCAAACCAATGCCATATGAGTGATGTGAACAAGGGATTTATTATACAGATTACACCTTGCACAGTTGTGGGAGAAACTCGTGAAGTAGAAGTCCCAAAGGGGATATCTGCAGCATCAGAGAAGAGTCACCAAGAAGGACTCCAGTAGGAGCTGGAAGAGCCTGTGTAGTGACTGTAGATCAGCAGGGCCAGCAGTCAGGATGTGAAGTGAGGACAGAGAGGAAACATAGAATTCATAAACCTGAACCCACTGGGCAAACTGCAAACCACATCTGTCTCTCATCACCTCTACCTCAAAGATGCAGGTTCCCTCACCACAAAGACACACGTGTGTCTGGTTCAGCAGGCGGAAAGGGGAAATTGTGTGGGATTCGGAACACCTGCAGGCTCCACTGCTGCCCCATGCTGACAAGGTGAATGGGACTGCATGAGCTGCAGCAGCCCCTGGTGCCCTACCTGACCTCCAGAGCAGACCTGCTGAGGCTTCTGTCCCACCTTCCAAGTCTCAGGCAGATTTCTCTTGCAGTCACTCCTAACCCGTCCCAGGAAAGAAACCTGGGAAACAGGGCTTCAGGTTAGCCTAGTCAACAAAGTGTAAAACCATCACAAAGGCTCTAACCTCGTGGTTCTTGTTTTAAAGAAAGCATTTAATACATATTAAATATTTATTTGTATAAATATTCTTATCACCTAGCCTAAAGCTTGTTACATAGCAGGTGTCCCACCAATGCGTGTTTAACAGAAATTTGGTTTATATCTCAGATTGACTGCTATGCCTTGTTCTCTAAAATATTTCCCCCCACATAAATGATGTCTTTCTTTTGGTAGAGAGAAAATAACCTTCTGTATCAATCTAATATTTGATTAATTTTATTTCCCTTGGGACAATTTATAGCTTATAACTAAAGCACTCTACATTCTACTTACTCCAGGAAAAAGCTACATTAAAATCCATTTGAACTTAGGAGTAAGAACAAAGATGAGCTCACAGTGTTACCATTTTCCATGGGGCCTGAGTGAGAGGGCAGGGTTCATGCTTGAACACTTTCTCCTCATTAGCACTTGAGCTCCTGCGCTCAGCTCCGAGCCCTACCTCCCGACCTGACTCAGACAAGAACTGAGTGATGAGGTGATAATGAGGAGCAAATGTTTTGCCCTGTTCCAGGCCAGGCTGGTACAAAGCAGGACCACAGGGTTGAGACTATACCTGGGTGTTTTAAAATCTTTCTTCATTTGGGATAAACAGCATGATGAAAATTCATCATCAGAATAAAAAAGAGGAGGAAGAGGCTGCAGCAACAATGAGCACAGGTAAGAGTGTAGATTAAAATGTGCTGGCTTGGGCTCCCTGAATACCCCAAATTTTTTTTTTTTTTTTTTTTTTTGAGACGGAGTCTCGCTCTGTCGCCCAGGCTGGAGTGCAGTGGCCGGATCTCAGCTCACTGCAAGCTCCACCTCCCGGGTTTACGCCATTCTCTCGCCTCAGCCTCCCGAGTAGCTGGGACTACAGGCGCCCGCCATCTCACCCGGCTAATTTTTTGTATTTTTTTTTAGTAGAGACGAGGTTTCACCATGTTAGCCAGGATGGTCTCGATCTCCTGACCTCGTGATCCGCCCGTCTCGGCCTCCCAAAGTGCTGGGATTACAGGCTTGAGCCACCGCGCCCGGCCTCAAGTTCTTTTTATGATAGATCTTTTAGAAAATCTTAGCATTGCTATTTGCTACTTAACACTGACTACACGACTGTATAAGGAAGGAAGGAAGGAAGGAAGGAAGGAAGGAAGGAAGGAAGGAAGGAAGGGAGGTGGGGAAGGAGGAAGGGAAAATATTTCCCCGGGAGATAATAGGTAAAAAGAGATCTTTTAATATCCCAAGACCTAAAGAGCCTCAGCCTCATGCTATTATTGAAGCTCTGTTCCAAACTAATTTTTCACAAGGAAGTTCACAAGGCTCTTTCAACAGCACTGATTCTCCAAGGTCTGCAGAATGCCTAGAAAATGCAAGTGCTTTCCTAGGCCCTAGATCCAGGTTTGAGAACCTTTGCTCTTCCCAAGGTGGCTAACCCTAACAATATAGGGGTCTGATAGTGAAGAAGGAAGGAGAATGAAATTTTGGTGGACAAATAGCCATCTCTGCTACAGCCCCGAGAAACACTTTCAGAAGGACCCCCTGATGCCTTTTTGATGAAGAAGAGTCCCTCCACCTCCAGTGCCTCTAAGCCAATTTCTGGTTCTGTTGTACCATTGTCTCTCCTAACTTATTTACTCCCTGCTTCTTATTAATCCCTTTTTCTCTGCCCTTCCCACTGACTTCTATCCCCATCTTCCCCTCCTTTACTTCCAAGGTGTTCATATAGTAATTGTACTTACCAGCAATCAAATGAAACAGAAACATTGTTATGGTCCAACTTTTAAATGAGGAAACAAAGGCCCAGAGAAAATAAATCACTTGCCCAAGGTCACCCAGCTAGTTTGAGGCAGATTCAAAGCTAAAGAAACCAGGACATTGGACTTCTGTTCTTCCCACTCTTCCGAAGGCACCTCCATGCACTACCAAGTCTACATGTGAAGGGATATGTAAAAGGATGGAGAAAGTTTTTCTCTCACCCACAAGTTATCATTGAACTGTTATTCTTGAACATTAGATTCCTCCAATACTATAAATCTATGCATCATAATCAAGGTTTATAAGTTGTCCTGCTAAAGAATTGTGATCCCACGTGGTCCTTTCAATCCAAGAACACCCCAATCCTGAAGATCTAGTGAAACTTCCAGATATCTCCTTTTTTAAAAAAAAACTAATTTTTTTCTGTTTTGACAGCTAGTGTGCCTATTGTGAGTGGTTTGCTAATTTATTTATTTATGCATTGACTGTGATGACATCTACTAGTCTTGGAGCCAAAAGTATCCAAGGCTCAATATTCAGTGATGCAAGAAGAAACATAGTGAGTGGTAAGACAAGGCCCTGTCCTAAAGGAGTCCACAATCGACTTTGGAAGATGTCTAAAGAGACCAACTAATTCTTCTACAAGTCATAGTGGAATAGATTATCTCAAAGGCAGAGATTTCAGAAGATAAAGCAAATATTTCTGGAGAAGGACATTAGATAAGGCTTCATTCAAGAAGTGGAATCTGAATGGTGTGCTGAACGATGACTAATATTCTGGTAGACAGAGATGTAGGCCAGATTCCTTCAGGTAGAGAGAATATCATGATCAACAGCCAGATTTTGTTTGTTTGTTTGTTTGTTTTATTATACTTTAAGTTCTAGGGTACATGTGCACAACATGCAGGTTTTTTACACAGGTATACATGTGCCAAGTTGGTTTGCTGCACCCATCAACTCATCATTTACATTAGGTATTTCTCCTAACGCTATCCTTCCCCCAGCGCCCCACCCCCCAACAGGCCCTGGTGTGTGATGTTCCTCTCCCTGTGTCTATGTGTTCTCATTGTTCAGCTCCCACTTATAAGTGAGAACATGCGGTGTTTGGTTTTCTGTCCTTGTGATCATTTGCTGAGAATGATGATTTCCAGCTCCATCCATGTCCCTGCAAAGGACATGAACTCATTCTTTTTTATGGCTGCATAGGATTCCATGGTGTATATGTGCCACATTTTCTTTATCCAGTATATTATTGATGGACATTTGGGTTGGTTCCAAGTCTTTGCTATTGTGAATAGTGCCTCAATAAACATATGTGTGTATGTGTCTTTATAGTAGCATGATTTATAATCCTTTGGGTAGATACCCAGTAATGGGATTGCCGGGTCTAATGGTATTTCTAGTTCTAGATCCTTAAGGAATTGCCACACTGTCTTCCACAATGGTTGAACTAGTTTACAGTCCCACCAACAGTGGAAAGCATTCCTGTTTCTCTATATCCTCTACAGCATCTGTTGTTTCCTGACTTTTTAGTGATCACCATTCTAACTGGTATGAGGTGGCATCTCATTGTGGTTTTGATTCGCATTTTTCTGATGACCAGTGATGATGAGCATTTTGTCATATGTCTGTTGGCTGCATAAATATCTTCTTTTGAGAAGTGTTTGTTCATATCCTTTGCCCACTTTTTGTGAAAAGACCAAATCTACATTTGACTGGTGTCAACCTACAAAAAACTGAGGTTTTTTCTTGTAAATTTGTTTAAGTTCTTTGTAGATTCTGGATATTAGCCCTGTGTCAGATGGATAGACTGGAAAAATTTTCTCCCATTCTGTAGGTTGCCTGTTCACTCTGATGATAGTTTCTTTTGCTGTGCAGAAGCTCTTTAGTTAAATTAGATCCCATTTGTCTATTTTGGCTTTTGTTGCCATTGCTTTTGGTGTTTTAGTCATGAAGTCTTTGCCCATGCCTGTGTCACCTGGTGGTGACAAAATCTCTCAGCATTTGCTTGTCTGTAAAGGATTTTATTTCTCCTTCATTTAGGAAGCTTACTTTGGCTGGATATGAAATTCTGGGTTGAAAATTCTTTTTTT
>NW_016818642.1:1109425-1120267 GCF_001698545.2 Rhinopithecus bieti
GTAGACACGGGGTTTCACCGTGTAGGCCAGGATGGTCTCGATCTCCTGACCTCGTGATCCACCCGTCTCGGCCTCCCAAAGTGCTGGGAATACAGGCTTGAGCCACCGCGCCCAGCCGAAAATTCTTTTCTTTAAGAATGTTGAATATTGGCCCCCACTCTCTTCTGACTTGTAGGGTTTCTGCCGAGAGATCCGCCGTTAGTCTGATGGGCTTCCCTTTGTGGGTAACCTGACCTTTCTCTCTGGCTGCCCTTAAAATTTTTTCCTTCATTTCAACCTTGGTGAATCTGACAATTATATGTCTTGGGGTTGCTCTTCTTGAGGAGTATCTTTGTGGCGTTCTCTGTATTTCCTGAATTTTAATGTTGGCCTGCCTTGCTAGGTTGGGGAACTTCTCCTGGATAATATCCTGAAGAGTGTTTTCTAACTTAGTTCCATTCTCCCTGTCACTTTCATGCACACCAGTCAAATGTAGATTTGGTCTTTTCACATAGTCCCATACCTTTTGGAGGCTTTCTTCATTTCTTTTTACTCTTTTTTCTCTAATCTTGTTTTCTAACTTTATTTCATTTATTTAATCTTCAATCACTGATATGCTTTCTTCCGCTTGATCAAATTGGCTCATGAAGTTTGTGTATACTTCGTGAAATTCTTGTACTGTGGTTTTCAGCTCCATCAGGTAATTTAAGCTCTTCTCTACACTGGTTATTCTAGTTAGCCATTCATCTAACCTTTTTTCAAGGTTTTTAGCTTCCTTGTGATGGGTCAGAAAATGTTCCTTTAGCTCGGAGAAGTTTGTTATTACCAACCTTCTGAAGCCTACTTTTGTCAACTCATTAAACTCATTCTCTGTCCAGTTTTGTTCCCTTGCTAGCAAGGAGTTGTGTTCCTTTGCAGGAGAAGAGGCATTCTGGTTTTTGGAATTTTCAGCCTTTCTGCTCTGAAAGACTTTCTCCCCATCTTTGTGGTTTTATCTACATTTGGTCTCTGATGTTGGTGACCTATGGATGGGGTTTTGATGTGGATGTCTTTTTTGCTGATGTTGATGCTATTCCTCTATGTTTGTTAGTTTTCCTTCTAACAGACAGGCCCTTCAGCTGCAGGACTGTTGGGGTTTGCTGGAGGTCCACTCCAGACCCTGTTTGCCTGGGTATCACCAACGAAGGCTGCAGAACGGCAAATACTGCTGCCTGATTCTTCCTCTGGAAGCTTCGTCCCAGAGGGGCACCCAACTGTATAGGTATCTGTCAGCCCCTATTGGGAGGTGTCTCCCAGTCAGGCTACATGGGGGTCAGGGACCCACTTGAGGAGGCAGTCTGTAGATTATCAGAGCTCGAACACCACGCTGGGAGAACCACTGTTCTCTTCAGAGCTGTCAGGCAGGGACATTTAAGGCTGCAGATGCTGTCTGCTGCCTTTTGTTCAGATATGCCCTGCACCCAGAGGTGGAATCTAGAGAGGCAGTAGGCCTTGCTGAGTTGCAGTGTGCTGTGCCCAGTTCGAGCTTCCCTGCCTCTTTGTTTACACTGTGAGTATAGGACTGCCTACTCAAGCCTCAGCGACGGCGGACACCCCTCCCCCCACCAAGCTCCAGTGTCCCAGGTCTTTCTCAGACTGCTGCTCTAGTGGCGAGCAAGGCTCCTTGGGTGTGGGACCTGCTGAGCCAGGCACAGGAGGACATCTGCTGTCTGCCAGTTGTGAAGACCACAGTAAAAAAGCAGTATTTGGGCACCAGTGTACTGCTCCTCCAGGTACAGTCACTCATGGCTTCCCGTGACTAGGAAAGGGAAATCCCCTGACCCTTTGCACTTCCTGGGTGAGGCAACACCCCGCCCTGCTTTGGCTAACCCTCTGTGGGCTGCACCCACTGTCCAAACAGTCCCAATGAGATGAATCAGGTACCTCAGTTGGAAATGCAGAAATCACCCATCTTCTGCATCGGTCTCACTGGGAGCTGCAGACCGGAGCTATTCCTATTCCGCCATCTTGGAAGCAACCAGATTTTTTTTTTTTTAATCAAATGGAAAAACATATGTTCCACTTTGATAGTGGTATAAGAGTATTGGGAAATACAGCTGGAAAGTGAAGCCATGATGTGGAAAGCCTTGAATATTAGAGTTTGAGGTCTGAAGTTTTGACCACAGACAACAGGAAGTCATTATGGGTTCCTGAATGGGCTAACAAAACCATCAAAGCAGTATAAAAGCAAAGAAGAGGTTGAGCACGTTGGCTCATGCCTGTAATCCCAGCAATTTGGGAGACCAAGGTAGGTGGATTACCTAAGGTCAGGAATTTGAGACCAGCCTGGCCAACATGGAAAAACCCCATCTCTACTAAAAATATAAAAATTAGCTGGGTGTGGTGGCACATACCTGTAGTTCCAGCTACTTGGGAGGCTGAGGCAGGAGAATTGCTTGAACCCAGGAGGTCACTTGCAGTTAGCCAAGATTGTGCCACTGCGCTCCAGCATGGGCAACAGAGTGAGATTCTGTCTCAAAAAAAAAAAAAAAAAAAAAAAAAAAAGCCAAGAAGATAGAAAACAAAGAGCAGTATTATTCCTACAGATATGTGACCTCTAAATTCTAACAACTATATGATGTGATTGTAAATGGAAAATCAGTGAAAATACAGCAATGCTGAAAGTGCTACCCAGAGAAAGCCATGCAGACACATCTCCAATGGCATTGGAATATCTGCCACTTCGAAACTTTGGAAAATCCATCACTATCCAGGGTCCAGGACCTGACACTCTCTGCTTTGCAGATTCGGTAACATGGATCTTGTCTCTGTCCCAGAGCAGGCTAGAATCAGGGAAACCAGAATGCCTACTTCGTTTTTCTGTTGTTTGTTTTCCATAAATACAGGGTCTTACCACATTGCCCATTCTGGTCTTGAGCTTCTGGGCTCAAACAATCTTCCCACCTCAGCCTCCCAAAGTGCTGGGATTACAGGTGTGAAAGAATGCCACTTCTCAGTTCACAGTAAGAAACAGAAATGCCCACCCACATAAGCCAGGATTTTCAGTTGCAAATAATAGAACCTATGCTATCTAGTTTAGGCCATAAAAGGAAATCATTAAAGATAATGTGAAACTCACAGAATTTCCAGAAATTCAGAGCCAGTGAATCAGGCTCAGAGACCCTACAACCAAGAAGTAAACCCAGATGCTGGATCACTCACAGGTCAGTCTCGCTGTCATTGTGGATGCAGCAACACAGCTTGCCCAGTGGACACAACGCATGACACTCTGTGTGGTGGCTGCAGGATTTTACTGCTAGGTATTTTGCTTCTGTTGCTCCTGAAAGCCCAATTACTTCCTGCCATTCTCTCTGGAAAGGTGGATGCTGAATGTGACCTTCTTCGTCATGGGGCCCATTTCACTGGTGGAACCTGGATCACTTGTCTGGCCTTAGTGTTAAGGCTGGCTTGGAACCTGGGTACAAAGGTGAAAATCTCAAAGAGAAAAATCACCAAAATATACGCTGGGAGCCCAAAAGATGTAGGGTGTCCATGATTATGACAAATGACCACTGCACATCAGCTGACTGACCTGGAGATCAGCTGGCTCTGTCACACCATCAGAAAGTTGTTTAACATGAAGTTAGAGATGGGAAGTTATGTATATGACAGTTTTTTTTTTTCATAGCATTAAGTTCTAGTAACCTGTTGAATTCACTGCCACAATTCATTCATTGTACATTGGCACTCATTAGGTACAAAATTCCATGTTCAGTGATGGGTCAGGGGACAAAAATTAGTGAATCCAAGTTAAACTACGTTCCTACCCTCAAGGTGTTCACAAAATAGCTGGTAAAATAAGAAGCAGTAGAGTCCTAAGCAGTAGCAAGATCTAGAATAAGAATGCTTGTGGCTGACGTAAAGAGCAGAGAGGACTATCTTTGAGATTGAAGAAGTTAAGAAATTTGGGATAGACAAGGCACGGTGGGTCATGCCTGTCATCCCAGCACTTTGGGAGGCTGAGATGGGAGGATCACTTCAGCCCAGGAATTTGAGACCATGGTGGGCAACATAACAAGACTATCTTTTGTAGAGATGGGTCTCTACAAAAAAAAAAAAAAAAAAAAAAAAAAATTAGCCAGGCATGGTGGTGCATACCTGTAGTGCCAGTTACTTGGAAGTCTGAGATGGGATTGCTTAAGCCCAGGAGTTCAAGGCTGCAGTGAGCTATGATTGCACCACTGCACTCCTGTTAGCCTGGAACACAGAGAGAGACCCTGTCTTTAAAAAATAAGCAATGGAGAAGGTTAGATATTGGAAGAGTCAGTAATGTAGATACTGAAGACATTGACAATGGCAGCTGGTACTGACTGATAGAAGAGGGGGTCTCAACCAAGAGGTAGAGCATGGAGGCCTTGGAAGGCACCGGGTGGGGATGAGGGACCAGGGTATAGGCAGCAGGTGTCTCTTGAGTTTTCAAGAGAAGAGGAGTTGCCCAGTCACAATAGCAGAACCAGAGTCTGGAAGCAGCAGAGAATAAATAAAGTATGAACCCCAACCGAGGCCAAGGATAAGAGCATTGGCTCAAGGGGACAGGAGTGTTCTGGATGAGAAGAAGGGAAGCAGGTTTGGGAAAAGATGATGTTCAGGTGAGATGAAGAGACAAAGCTGCACTTGTGGAAACAGGCCAGGTGTCTGCCCATGCAACATGCACTGCACAGCACTGTGGGAAGGGACTGTGCCCTTCCTTTGCCTTCTTCAGAGACATTGCTCTCTCTTCCTTTCCTTTCCCTTCCAAGTCGCCTCCCAGGGCCATGTCTGTACTTCTATTTGCCTTTTGCAATCCGCAGAGCTAGTATAATCTTTCAGAACTTAGCCTGCAAAGAAGAAAGTGTATTTTTCCTATTAGCATGTACATCTCTTGGACAAAGAACTTGAAATCACCTTCCGCATGCCAGAGTCATTCCAGCATTGACACCTGCTTTCCCAAAGCACCAGTAATAACCCCATCTCCCTGAAAAACTATAACTTTAATAAAAAACAGGTCACACGCCAGACACCAGTATTGCCAGAACATGCAAACACACACGTACACTCTATCACCAATAACTCATAAAAGGAAATGAAATCTCTAACAGTATCCTCCTGCCAATTTCTCTAAGAAATTCCCCAGGGAAAAAAGAAGGGAGTCTCTAAATACCTTCAATACTCTGGACATAACGAGTAATGTTTCATGGTTGTCATGGAAATGGTTCTGATCCACAGAAAATGATGAGCCTTTTATCTCATTACTGAAACTCAGTTGGAGGATGAGTGTCACGGGGATGGTAAAAAAGTACATATTTGAATTCAGACAAACATGGGTTCCAGTCCTAGCTCTCTTTTACTGGCTATGCGATATTGGACAGTTACCTCTTCTAGCTCTGTCTCAGCTTCCTCCTCTATAAAATGGGAACAAGATTCCTCCTTCCCAGAGTTGTAGAGAAAATTAAATAAAGAAATATATGCAATGCACCTAGTACAGTAGCAAGTAAATGGTAACTATTACTAGCACTGCTATTGCTTAGTTATTATTCTCTTCATCACCTTTATCATTGAACCAAAGGTTCCATTTAGCTCAGAGTTGAACAGAAAGAGTCCCTCGTGCCCATGCTGAGTTCATCTATAATAGATATAAAAGCCACCTCCTTGTGATTTGGATAATGGAGGCATTTAGATTCTGTTGAGCATAATGATTAGCCTGCAAGGGTATAGCTGACAGCTCACAGAAGGAAAAGACTGAGCAGTCTCTTAGGGGCCCCTGTGCAGCTTGACCCCTTCCCATCCCTTCTCATCCTCACTCATTCCCACCCCAATTTACCCAGACACCTACTTCCTTATAACAGGGAGTGTGGGGAGTGACTCTCTCTCGATCGATAGATAGATAGATAGATAGATAGATAGATAGATAGATAGATAGAGATAGAGATAGAGATATATAGGGATATATATATATATATATCCCTCTCTTTCTCTCTCTCTACAGAAAACAATGACTGTACTCATACATTGCCCCTGTAGAAAGTGAAACTGCATGGCTGGGAGAATCCTATCATCATTCCACTCTCTAATGAAAGAGATTGTTTGCAAGCAGATGAAATTAAATTGTAAGCTCTATTGACTTCAACAACAGGTGCCATTTGGGCAAAGCTAAAGGGAGCCATTGAATTGTCAAAAAGATTTAACTCTTCCTGACACCATGGCATTGGGTAATAGCCTCCCACCAGTTCTGCTGCCAGAGATGTCACTACTGCAGATCCATTACACTAGATTCTCGCCCTGAAATCCTTTTTAAAATGGTAATTTTCAGGGAGGGGAAACAGATAACTCAATCAGGCTAGAGTGCTAGTGTAGAGCCTGGGTCCCTGTCCTGGCTGAGTTCCTTAGTCAAGTTTCCCCATCTGGAAAATGGAGGAATGCAGAGAATTACAGGTACCTCCTAGGGTCCTAAGAAGATAAAATGAGAACATAAAGGGAAGACACTCAGTGCAGGACCCGGGACACTACGAGTGTTCACAACTCCTGCATCGTGTAGGGAATCTTCATTGAGAACACTTTCTAGCAAACACTCACATGTCTGGGAAAATGCAGACTCCTGAAACTCATCCTTGAAGATCCTGCATCAGTGGCTCTGGGCTGGGCCTGGGCCTGGGAATATGCACTTTTAACAAACCCTCCAGGTAGTTTGTTTTGGTGGGTCCCATCATGATCTTCAGAACCCACCCGCCTGTCCCCATGAGGCCAATCCCTAGGTCTGGCTGGTAGGAGTTCAATTTCTCCCAACAGAAAAGGCCTGAGGCAGCAGAAAACTATGGAATGGTGGAAGGGTTGAATACCAGAAAAGGTCAGGGAAAGAGCTGATAAAAGTTTGAGAGCAAAACTTTGGACAATTCGCAGTTTTGCCTCTTCCAGCAGGAGATAGAGAGGAGAGTGCTGAGGGTTAACTTGGGTGAGGAACTGAGGGAACAGACAGTAGCATTCATAGAAGAAAGTACTTTCAAAAAAAAAAAAAAAAAAAAAACCATTGTGCATATCCCAGACACCAGCCATAGGCCCTGAAATTCTAGTTTAAAGCAATTCAGTTCCTGTTCCATTCAGTAGGCCGATGAATTGCAGGCATTTGCACTTCTGTGGTACCTTTCAAGCCACAGCCTCAAAGCTCCTTTCAAACACAAATCTGTTCAGCCTCATAACCTCTCTGAGAGATTCTGCAAAGGGATAGTGGGATCACTTCCCTCCCTACCTCAAGGGCAGCTTTTGGGAGGTGGGAGGCAGGAGGCAGTGGCCGTTTAACAGTCACTTAACCAGGCATCTTGACAGCTCAAACAGTGGAGAAGGAGCCACTTGGGATCAGACGTTTCTGGGTCACCTAGTCTGAGGCATGGAATTACTGATATACCTGGATATTCACCTCTGCTTTTTTGGCTTTAGCTTCTTCCTTGTTTAGCCTGAATAGTGTCTGGTGATTTGGCAGACACTGAACGTTGCCTACCTAATATCTTTCTTCCGTGTAATGGAACCTCAACTTTTTTCTGGGTCAGAACAGTCTCAGGGGGCAGACCATGATTCTTTTAAGCCAAATTAGCAATCCTCTTCCATCTTTCCCAGCCTTCCTTCCAGCTGTAGGTGACCATATCATCTAGGTTTGGCCAATGAAATGGAATTGAAGATCTGCTGGGATGTATTTGCCAGAATTTGCTACACTACAGTATTGTAACTCTGATATTTCAGTAGTTTTACACAATAAAGATTTATTTTTCTTTCACACTATAATTATAATTCAATCAGTGGGGAAAATGTTTCACACTCAACTAGGAACCCAGACTAATGAAGTCTCCATCATGTTATAACAGATCCATCTAGAACCCATGGTCTCCAAGGTCTCCACGGAAAAGCCTGAAAAGATGCTCCTCCTTCAGTCCTCAAAGATGCTCTCCTTGTAGGCTCCTGCCAATCATTCCAATCACAAATGGGTTGCTCTCTCATCTGAGCTGTAATTTGATATGTCAGGAGTGTGAAGAACAATTAACCACTGGCGTATTGCACAACTTCAAAAGTCTCTTGAGATAAAATGTATGCAAATGATAGTGTCTATTATTATGCCAGATAACAATTCTTTAATTCTGACTTAAAAGAGGAGAGGTTCTGAGACATGTTGCGTTTGATCCAATGAAACATTCAAACTAACTTTATATCACTCGGGTGGTAATTTATCTTCTCTGCCTGGAGCAGAAAGAGGTTTCAGTGCCGTAATCATGGATTTATATCATCTCTCACAAATTGGTTTCTTTCTATTGGAGTCTGGGTGTTCAAAACTGTGCAGTCCTTGTCAGCATGAGGTTGCTCTGGGCATAAAGCGAGCAGCGCAGGGGATCCTTGGAGATGAAAGTTGCCACCTCTCCACCAGCTATGTGGCCACGTTAGAAGTCACAGCTCACAGAATGGAAGCCATTTCTTGATTTTAATAATATGCAATGAGAGAAGAGGTAAGAGAGAGGAGAAAAGGGATGGACAATAAATGGACAAGCTAATGGCATAGATGGTTGTGAGAGTACAGTCAGTTCACAAGTAATGCTTGTACTTTTAGAGGATGGACTCCTCTTTGTTGAAACTACTATCTAGGAGTTTTCCATCCCTCATCACCTTCCCTTGGATATCTCTGCTCTGCCCAGATTTGCTTTCGGCCAAGCTGCCTCCAGAAATGGAGACCCCGCCAAAGCCAGACAAAGAAAAAGGGTGAGAGGGAGTGTGGGAACTGGTGGGATAATGGCTGTTTTATTCGACTAAGGAGGAAACTGTGTTAATAAACGCCTGTGACACTTATGATGTGACTTTCATTTTGAACACATCATTGCTTGATATTGAATCCATCCATTTTGATAATAAACATCACACCATGGAACTCTCCCTTTTTGCCCATAAATAAATAAATAATAGGCACACGATGCAGGGACTTCCTTTGCACGCTGGGAATTGGGGAAGGCTGCAGCTCCCTGCATGTGTTTGCATCTTATGAACTTTATTCAGCTGCATGGCCTCCCATTCGTCTCTCTGGAAATCCAATTTCCCTTTTGCAGGTTCGTCTGCCAGTTTTCTAATTTTCACATCAAACTGCATATTACTCATTGTCAAGCTGGTTGTTCTGGAAGAATCGTTAGAATCTTAAACCCTTTACCAGTGTTTTCGGTTTAGCCTCAGACAGTTACTGGGCTTCATGTTTTCCAAAAGATTACTGCCACCACCCCCCTCCGAAAACAATCTCAAAATTTCAAACCTGCATTCTTTTGGCCCAGGCCAGATCCAGTGAGAATAACACTTTTTGAAAGATAAATCCAAATTTTTTAATACAACAAAATGGCCCTCCCCACTTATCAAGGAATGTGTGATTCATTTCTCTATTTCCAGCACTTAGTACACAATACACCTTCAATAAATCATTTATGGAAAAAATGAGTAAACAATTAAATGAATGATATGCTGCATATATACTCACTTCTGCAAGATTACATGAATATACATTACACATATATTAAATCGAACTTCATTGCCTGTAGTATACATTCATTTTTGTTTAACCCATTTATGCTAACAAAATTTATTTTCTCTTTTGTTTTAAAAGATCAGTAATTATTCTTTAAAGAGCAGCTGTAATTGATATAATTAATTTGAATGTCATGAAGTTGATCCTTATTAAGTTACCAGGCTCAGATCCTTCTCAGATCAACAGCTTCCAAATCTATACATTTGGTTCTGGGTTTCTTGCTTATTTTCACATGTCCAAATTCTCAGGATGACAGAAGGGTCTAACTGTAAGGGTCTAATTTCTTCTGTAAGGCTGGGATCCATGATGGAAAGGAATCTTTTGGACCCACTGCAGCCAGAGAATGAAGAGGTTCCACTGGAAATCCATATCCCTGGGGGCCAGTTGGAGACCAGCATGATACTATCTTATTTGAAGACCATGCTGGTCTCCAAATGTGCGGCATCACTGCTATGTTCAGAGAATAGGGTAGGCAGCTAGCGGAACCTGTCTTTCTAGAAGCCCTGCTCCATGGCCCTTTTATCTAGAAATTTCCCCCAGACTGTTCAAGGTGCTCCCCAGGTATAAGCTCTAAAGAACTGGAGAAAAGATTGCCTTTTCCTTATAGTTTTCTAAAGATGAGCTTTAAAGGAAGTGCTTCATTCTTTATTAGAATCAAACCTCAAAAGCCAAAGGTTCATGTTCATAGCAGCTAAATGCAATTCCTGTCCCTGAATCCTGTACTGGATAGGAGAAAAAAATGCTACAAAGGACATCCATGGGAATGTGGTTGGTAGAAGAGATAAAAGTGTTGTATCAATATTAACTTTACTGAAGTTGAAAACTATACTTGGTTATGAAAGAAAATATCCCAATTGTTAAAAAACCTGTACATATACATGAAGTATTTATACATACAGGCTTTGAGGTATGTAACTTAGCTTTAAATGATTGAAAACATTACCTATAATAAATATGAAATAAAATATAAATTTTTTATATATAAGAAAAGAATGAGCACAAATGATAAAGCAAAAGCATAAAATGTTAGCAATAGGTGAATCTGGTAAAGAGTATATTATATTTTGGTACTATCTTATTCTTATAATTATTTTATGTTTAAAATTATTTCTAAATAAAACATTTAGGGCCAGACATGGTGGCTGATGCCTTCAATCCCAGCACTTTGGGAGATCAAGGCAGGAGAATGGCTTGAGACCAAGAGTGTGAGGCCAGCCTGGGAAACAAAATGAGATCTTGTCTCTACAAAAACATAAAAAGGGAATGTTAGACCTAAAACCATAAAACCCTAGAAGAAAACCTAG
>NW_016818642.1:1120308-1204875 GCF_001698545.2 Rhinopithecus bieti
TGGAGAGGATGTGGAGAAATAGGAACACTTTTACACTGTTGGTGGGATTGTAAACTAGTTCAACCATTATGGAAAACAGTATGGCAATTCCTCAAGGATCTAGAACTAGATGTACCATATGACCCAGCCATCCCACTACTGGGTATATACCCAAAGGATTATAAATCGTGCTGCTACAAAGACACACGCACACATATGTTTATTGCGGCACTATTCACAATAGCAAAGACTTGGAATCAACCCAAATGTCCATCTGTGACAGACTGGATTAAGAAAATGTGGCACATACACACCATGGAATACTATGCAGCCATAAAAAAGGATGAGTTTGTGTCCTTTGTAGGGACATGGATGTAGCTGGAAACCATCATTCTCAGCAAACTATTGCAAGAACAGAAAACCAAATACCACATGTTCTCACTCATAGGTGGGAATTGAACAATGAGATCACTGGGACACAGGAAGGGGAACATCACACACCGGGTCCTATTGTGGGGAGGGGGTTAGCGGGAGGGATAGCATTAGGAGATATACTTAACGTAAATGACGAGTTAATGGGTGCAGCACACCAACATGGCACATATATACATATGTAACAAACCTTCACGTTGTGCACATATACCCTAGAACTTAAAGTATAATAAAAAAACAAACAAACAAACAAACAAAAAAAAACGTAAAAAGGGATGAGAGAATGGCTTCAGCCCAGGAAGTTGAGGCTGCAATGAGCCATGATCATGCCACTGCACTCCTGCCGGGGCAACAGAAGTGAAACCCTGTCTCAAAAAATAAAATGTTTATAATAAATATTTGAAGCCCATTAGCATAGATAAAATCAAGCTGGACCCTATAAACATAACTAGGCTAGGACCAGGCTGGTGATAAAAAGGGGAAATAAATCTTCCATCAGAGCAGAAGATGGCAAACTTTTGTCTGTAAAGGGCCAGATAATAAATATTTTAGGTTTTGTGGGCCAGAAAGGCTCTGTCACAACTACTTGACTGCCACCGTATTGCTGAAGCAGCCTTGCGGATTATGTAAGTGAATGGGCATGACCATGTTCCGATATAACTTTATTTATAAAAACAAGCCCAAAGGCCGTAGTTTGCCAACCTCTGACTTCAATAATTGGGATCCTATTTGCCCCCATTCATTTGGGTCCCTTAGAGGGACATTCTCGCTACCTGGCTCCCTGTGGCAGGCTCTAGCTTTAACCCGTGCCACTCTGGAGCACCCTTGCCACTGTCTTCGCCGTGACTGACAGCAGGGATAGGAGAAGTCACAAAGTGAAGCCCTCTCACCCCGTGGGCGCCCACAGTATATCTATGAGAACACAGATGACAATTTTCACGTTCACGCAAGAAACAGACCAGAATGTCATTTCAAATGTCAGTCTAGACATGAAGGGAGAAAGTCACTCCTCTACATGCACACAGGAAAACCTGCTCCTCAGAAATCGCAGTCTCAAAGAGTGAATGTTTTGCTTCATTTAAAGAAAAGAAAAAGAGGCTGGGTACAGTGATTCACACCTGTAATCACAGCATTTTGGGAGGCTGAGGCAGGTGGATTACTTGAGATCAAGAGTTTAAGACCAGCCTGACCAACATGGTGACACCCACCCAATCTCTACTAAAAATACAAAAGCTAGCCAGGCGTGGTGGTGCATGCCTGTAGTCCCAGCTACTCAAGAGGCTGAGGCAGGAGAATCACTTGAACCTGGGAGGCGGAGGTTGCGGTGAGCCGAGTTCGCACCATTGCACTCCAGCCTGGGAGATAGAACAAAAGCCTGTCTCACAAAAAAAAAGAAAAAGAAAAAAAAAGAAAAAGGTCCTAGTTGGGTTCATTGTCCTATCTGAAAACGACCACATATGATGGATACATCAAGACAGGGACAGTACAAGAAGCAAGGAGAGAGGGGTGGGGATGGAGTGTGAAAAAGGGAAAGGAGGAGAAGGCAGAGAAAAATTCAGAGGGAACCCTTAGAATGTCTTTGCTGCTGCAACCTTTGTCGCTAGCTGTTACCCTCCCTATCCCCCAGCTGGTCCCCTTGGTTCTCTCGCAGTCATTTGGCTTCTACCCTTATCACACTTACTGTGTGTGCTCACTTACTGTCTCAACACATTTACTGTGATGTGCTATAGATTCCTGTGGAGAAGTCAACACACCTTCCAACCACAAGCTGTTGGAAGCCCCGAAAGACTTGAAGGAGCTCAGCCAAATCCCACTGCTAACACAGAGCCCACCACTCACCCCAGCTCTGTGTGAGGGTATGTCCTGTCCCAGGGCACTTCTTCAGGCTAATGGTGCCTGCCCAGAGCCCCAGGACTGCTTCTATAGAAGCCATTTGATTTGGAAGGTAATGGAGCCCTAGGCAATGCAAAAAACAAACAAGCAAAAAGATGGGAGCATTAGTGTGACTGACTCCAGAGGCGAGAGGAAGAAAAGCGGAAGGAGGAAGGCAGAAGTGCAACACTTGGCAGCTGTCTCCAGCCTTGTCCCCTCACTCTTTCTTACCTTTGTCTTTTGAAGTCTACCACATAGAATTAGCAGAACACCTACTGTGGGCTTGGCAGATACAGTGGTGAATGGAACAGATGCAGCCCTACCTCCTGGTGCTTACATCTGGTGTGGGATCCCAACAGTAAACAGGCAATCGCATTAGAGCAAGTAGAGTCCTCAAGCTGGGAGTGCATCAGAATCCTCTAGAGGGCTTGTTAAAGCACAGATTTCTTGCGTGCCCCCCACAACAGTTTCTGATTCAGAGGATGTGGGTGGAGCCAGAGAATCTGCATTTCTCTCAAATGTCCAGGTAGGTGATACTGATGCTGCTGGAGGACAAGACTTTGAGAGCTGCCACACTCTAGTGTGGTTAGTGTTCTGAAGGTGGAAGTATGGGACCCAGTGGGAGCAGGTAAAGGGGCATCCCATCCAGACTTCAGGCCCAACTTAAGCCAGTATACTTTGAGTGCATCTCAAATCTTCTGCCAGGAATCTCATGTTCTTTCTGCAGGATGTGAATCTGGAAGGATAGCACCTTGGTAGCCGCTGGCAGCCATTTTCCAACCTGAGGAGAGAAGCTGATTGGGAATGCACTTAACAGGAGAATGTGAGTCTGAAGATGAGAAAAAACAGAAGTCAATACATCCCTGCACCCGGCTGCTCCTGAAGCCAATCTGCCTCTGGATTTTCAATTATATAAGCCATAAATTCCCCTTTGGCTTAAACAAGTTTGGAAAATCTTCCAATAACTGCAACAAATAATATTCTGACTGATATTCGCCCATTTGCCAAAGAGCCTGAAATTCCACCATTAGTGACCCAGCCCTTAGCATTTGTACCTCCTCACACATTCATCTAAGGCAGGGGTCAGCACACTACAGTCTTTGGGCCAAGTCTGAACCACCATCTGTTTTTACAACATGTTATTGAAACAGCCACATTCCCCCATTTACATACTGTTTATGGCTGCTTTTGTGCAAAAATGACACAACTGAACAGTTTGGATGGAGACTACAGGTCTACAAAGCCTGAAAGATTTACTATCCAGCCCTTTACAGACAGGCAATATTTGTGGATGCCTGGTCTGAGAAGTCCTTCTGAAGTCCTATTCAATGCAGTATTTTGTTGTTGTTGTTGCCCAGGCTGGAGTACAGTGGCGTGATATCGGCTCATTACAATCTCCACCTCCCGGGTTCAGGTGATTTTCCTGCCTCAGCCTCCTGAGTAGCTGGGATTACAGGCACACACTACCACACCTGGCTAATTTTTGTATTTTTTAGTAGAGACAGGGTTTCACCATGTTGGCCCTGCTGGTCTCAAACTTCTGACCTCAGGTGATCCACCCGCCTCGGCCTCCCAAAGTGTTGGGATTACAGGCGTAAGCCACCGCGTCCTGTCCAATGCAGTACTTTAGATTTATCCTGTTTAAATTTAGCCCCTCTCATCTCACATTCTGAAGAAGGGCTGGAGGACAATAAAATGTGAACAAAATTGGTTCCTGAGAGTGACTGGAAACCTCGTTAAAAATGAGGGCCCAACCTCAGTTGTGGGCTAATTCAACAGCTGTCCTTCCTTTCAAGTTTCTTAGAAAACTAAATGTACTTTTACTATATGACCTAGCAATCATGCTCCTTGGTATTTACTCGAGGTAGTTAAAAACTTATATTCACACAAAAAACCTGCGCATGGATGTTTATAGCTGCTTTATTCATAATTGCCAAAACTTGAAAGCAACCAAGATGTCCTTCAGTAGGTGAGTAGATAAATGAACTGTGGTACATCCAGACAATGGAATATTATTTGGCACTAAAAAGAAATAAGCTATCAAGCCATGAAATACACAGAAGAACCTTAGATGCATATTAATGAATGAAAGAAGCCAATCTGAAAAGGCTACATACTGTATGATTTCATATGTATGACATTTTGGAAAAGGCAAAACTATGGAGACAGTAAAAAGATCAGTGATTGCCATAGGGTTAAGGGGGAGGGAGGGACAAACAGAACACAGAGAACTTTCAGGGCAGTGAGACTACTCTGTATGTTACTGTAATGATGGACATGTCATTATACTTTTATACAAACCTGAAGAATTTAGATGTACCAAAAGTAAACGCTAATGTAAAGTATGGACTTTAGGTGATCATGATGTGTCAATGAAGATTAATCAATTGGAACAAACATACCCCTGAGGTGAGGGATGTGGATAATTGAGGACGCTATGCATGTGTTGGGGCAGAGGGTATATGGAAAACCTCTGTATCTTCCATTCAATTTTACTATGAATGTAAAACTACTCTAAAAATGAAGTTTATTAAAAAGAAGAAGAAGAAGGTATGGCAGCCAATGATGTGGTGATGACAATCCGCAGCCTGCCTACCTCCTGTGCCTCAGTGCTTGGGTCTGGATGTTCATCCTCCCTGCCCGGGACTGGGCTATGTACCAGTCATCTCCCTTCACCCTCACCCTGGGGGTTCACTCTGTCTGTGCTAACCTCCCATTTTCTTATCCCTGTATAATTTAGATAATAGAACACTTTAGAAGTATCTCTGCTCATTTAAATACTAATCATTCTCAGAAGCCCAATATTATAAAGTAGAGCTGAGTGACCCACTTTCTCACCCTAAAAGAAAATCAGAATTCAAGAACCCAGCATTTCCAGTTGTTTCTTCTTAGAGAGAGGACTGCTGATTCGCTTGTTTTGATGACACACATCCGCCAGTAACTTCCCAAAAACTTGTGTGTTGTTCTGAGCCTTTTGAGGGCTCTGTGGTTTAGATCAGGATATTCTTGGCTTTCTCCATTTCAGGATTAAGATTCAGGTCTCTTGCATCTGCTAAAGTAAGTTAACAGTCATTCTGCTTTTCAGCTTCCAAAATGTATTGCCATTGTCTTTTTGCCTTTTCTTCCCATCCTTATGGATTTCAATTATCCTTTAAAAAAGATAATTCCTTTGCTATAACTTTAGTAGGATTTTAAGAGGGAGGGGAGTTATATGGGTGTCAAATCCATCATCATTACCATCCTATAGCCTTTTTCTACACCAATTTTCTGATTTAGCATGTAAAACTAATACTTAACACTTAAAGCTATGAATTAAAGTTATAAGTTTAGCAAATCTTAATATTTGTATATGCTCCAATACTATTTATAAACTGACTTCAACTTAAATAACAAGCTTAAATAATTACTGAAGTGTGCATATGAAATTAAAATTACTACACCAGCCTTTATTCTAACAGGCTAAAATTATTTTATGTTTTAGAAATGATAAAACATTAAACATGTACAGATTCCTTAATGCAAAAACATAAATAATTTATATTTGGTTTTCTTAAAAAATTCTACTCAGTTCTAAATCTGAGGTGAAAGATGCTAATTTATATAATCCCAAACAATTTTGGGATATCTTCCCAAATATTTTTGTATTTACCATCCCCTCTTACAATGATTTATTAACTACCAAAGAGACTCCTTGTGGGATGATGACAGAATTGTCACAACACGGATGGAACACGTGAATCCCCATGTGTCTACAGTAGGGACTGTTTCCGAATTCTTTCATCTCTCTAGGCAAATTAGCCATACTTACCTACACTACTATATTAATTGATTGGATTTTACATTTTTTTGGATTTCAAAGGATATAAATTGTTTTTATGTGTACTCTTGAAAACCTTTGAACTGTAGAGACTCTTACAATCTTCTTATCTACTCCCTATTAAAGTTAAGCCTCTTCCACGTAATAAAATGACTTTCAATTACCCTCTTGATCTTCTTGGTTGCAACTTCTAGGCTTATTCTACGGACATAATTAAAGGCAAAAACTAGAGGAGCTAAGGCAAAAATCAAGATGCAATATAAAGCAAAGAGTCTTAAGAAATTTGATCTCTGCTGCATCCTTTCACACATAATCCCCAGGGGCTCTATTACCAAATGTAAAATGTGCTTGACCAGGCTGTGAATCCACTGGGGCTTCACCCTGGGGGAACATGGGAGCACACAAGGGGAGGAGAATGTACCTGTCTAATTGTACAGCTGTGGCTCAATATATACTAAATGTGTTCATGGAGCCAAACCAGGGAAAATGGAAACTACTTCTCATGTCATCGTCACGTGGGCCTTAAAGAAGCCCAGTGGAAAATAGCTTTATGGATGGTTGGAGACGAGCAAGCTTGCCAAGACTGATTGTCAATAGTAAGAATGTGCTGGTGATGTCTGCTGGAAGATTGAGGCCCCACAGTGACACTGACACTACTTATTTTATGTGCTATGGAAAAGAAAAAAAAAGGGCTTGGAAAACTAGCTTCAGTCACTGTACTGTGAGTCAGTTTATGGAGTTGCTCGAAGTTATGACTATGAAACAATCAAATCCAGAAGAAGTTCTACCAGGGACAACTAATCTTCAGTAATACCACTGGCTTCTATCTGTGTCTGTTCTTCTTCCAAGCTGCCAGTAACTGCCTCAACACCTTTAATATGTATGTCTTCTCCATGTCATGCTTTTTACTTTCTCACAATTTTGGTTTATCCCAATGGCCACAGCTGGTGAATGAGCCCTCTTGTCTTAGGAGATACATACTTTCAGCCTCAGACTGTCTCCATTTCAAATTCCTGAGGACACAAACATCACTGCCCTGCTCTTTTCAGTTGGGGCAGAGTTTCTTTTATACAACACCACCTCATGGGCCAATGTTTCCACTGCCCTTGAATCAGGTCCCCACTCCTGGGCCTACCAGCTGTTGCGGGGTGGGAGCATTAATGCTGGGTTGAAACCTGGTGCTAAGGTCAGGGAAATTTCTTTTAGAAAAGGCATGGATATGACAGACACCATGATGGACATTTCTGGTACATATGGCTTGGAGGCTAATGACAGGCAAACTCATTTCTTTGATCCTCTTGCCTTTTCTTCAGGAAGAGAATTCAAAAAGCTAAGGGACAGAATGCCTGGGAGTGCCTATAGGTGAACCAGAAACAAATATCTCTTTATCTGCCTTTAATTATTCCTAAGGAGAGACATTTGGGGTTCAAAGTTTGGGAAGAATAATCTTTTGGGTTTGAAGACTCTTGACTAATGAAAGACCTTTGGCCATTGACCGTCTTTTTCCTTCTTTTTGCTACTCTCATGTTGGAGGGCTAGGAATGTTTTCTGTTTGGAATGCCTCTGGAAATCCTACAGGAATAAGGATAGACCAGAGGATGGGGGAAGGAAGCTGCCTGCTTGAGGCTTGCTCCAGTTTCATTTAATTGTTTACCTACTTATTTACTTATTTTTTAGAGAAAGGTCTTCTCTGTAGTTCAGGCTGGAGTGCAGTAGTGCAATCACAGCTCACTGCAGCCTCCAACTCCTGGGCTCGAGTGATCCTCCCACCTCAGCCTCCCAAGAAGCTAGGAATACAGGTACATGTCACCACACACAACTAATTTTGGTATTTTTTATGGAGATGGGGGTCTGTTGCTTAGGCTGGCCTAGAACTCCTGGGCTCAAGCAGTCCTCCCACCTCAGCCTCCCAAAGCACTGGGATTACATGCATGAGCCACTGTGCCCAACCATTGTTCTAGTTTTAAACAAGAGAGGGCAAGTAGGACCTTCAGATTTCACTCTAAATTAATATTACTGAGCCTTCCATGGTGAGAAGGTAGCAGGATTCAAGCCAGAAGTATTGCCAGGATTGATAATTGAGCCATTTTGGCTGAGACATTTCTTGGTGGGCTCTCTGGGAAGCCAGCAGGTGAGCAATGAAGTACACCATTGTGATGGACATGAACATAACTTCTGACCAAGATAAATGTCACCATAAATCTATGACTAGCCAATCTGTCCTCTGCTGTTTGAGCTAAAGGATGGCATGATGAGATTGGCGCCTCATCCTGTTCCACTGCCTCCCAGGTCTCTGGCCCAAGGTAAGGATGTTCTCCTGGCCCTGGGCACTTGGCCCAGGTGGGCATATTGGGCTTCTGACAGGTTCCCTTCAGCTTTTCTTCCTTCCAGCAGACCCAAAAGATCCAGTTTCATTTGTCCCCGGTGGCCCCAGTCATTCTTTTACCTGGGTTTTCTCCATTTCCAGACCCAGTGAAAAGTAAAGAACAGGATACCTCCCTCCTCTTCCTACCCATCCAGCCACAATCCACAAGCAAACATACAGGGATTCAGGTGTCTTCAAGATCTTAGATTGTATTAATGATGGGGTCTCCTTTGAGGTGTGATGGTTTCTCCTTCACTAACTCACTACCCTGCACTGTCCTGGGCATTGGGCCAGCCTAGCAATTCCCTTCTCCATCAGGGAAGGATATCGGGGGATGAACATGAGGTTCATCCTCAAGGCTTGGGGCCTTTATTTACGTGTCAGTGATAATAAAAATAAAATAATAAAATATAAATAAGAAAAATATAACAAGTAAGAGGAGAACAGGTACTATTTACTGAAGGCTGGCTCTCAGACAGGTGCCATGCCAAATTTTGACATACATATTTATTTAAGCCTCACAACAGTCCAGTGAACTAGATAGAATCTCCATTTTAAAGAGAGACAGAAATGGTAATAAGTTTGCCCAAGGTTACACAATGAGTAGAGCCAGAATTCAATCTCAGGTTTATCTGACTCCAAAATACTTTTGTCTCTGTGAAAATAATATATTCATTTTATTAAAATATCCATGCCTAAAGGAAAGAATAAAGAAGACCGTGAAGAATCACATGTAATTCCATTGCTCAGATATAATCACCATCAACATTTGGGTATTTCTTTTTAGACCTTTTCCCTCTATGCATCCACGTAGAAATACACATATATCAAGCACATATTCATTCATATGTCAAATAATTTTTGAATATATACTATGTTGTGGGTACTGCTCTACAGGCTGGACTAGTCCTGACCTTGTCCTGACCTTGAAGAGCTTACGTTCTAGTGGAGGAGTCAGAAAATAAGCAAATAGGCCAGGCTGGGCACGGGGGCTTATGCCTGTAATCCCAGCACTTTGGGAG
This sequence comes from Rhinopithecus bieti, assembly GCF_001698545.2. Taxonomy (NCBI): domain Eukaryota; kingdom Metazoa; phylum Chordata; class Mammalia; order Primates; family Cercopithecidae; genus Rhinopithecus; species Rhinopithecus bieti. The sequence goes on from NW_016818642.1 coordinate 1,129,796, forward strand.
GTCGAGGTGGGAGGATCACTTGAGGTTAGAAATTCAAGACCAGCCTGACCAACATGGCAAAACCCCATCTCTTCTAAAAATACAAAAATTAGCCGGTCATGGTGGTGGGTGCATGTAGTCCCAGCTACTTGGGAGGCTCAGGTGGGAGAATCACTTGAACCCAGGAGGCAGAGGCTGCCACTGCACTACAGCTTGGGTGACAGAGCAAGACTCTGTCAAGAAAGAAAGAAAAGAAAGAAAAGAAAGAAAAGAAAAGAAAAGAAAAGAAAAGAAAAGAAAAGAAAAGAAAAGAAAAGAAAAAAAAAAAAAGAAAAGAAAGAAAAAAAAAAAAAAAGAAAGAAAGAAAGAAAGAAAGAAAAAAAGAAAGAAAGAAAGAGAGAGAGAGAAAATAAGCAAAGAACCAAACAAATTTGTATTATAATGTATGTTATCAGGTCTGGCTACACAGTTGTGCACTGAAGAACTCCAGGGGGAGCCAATCACACTGCAGTTAAAGTGAATGACATCCCCAGGAATTGGGCAGTGCACAACCTATACCACACATAACGGGTAATTATATGAGACATAAAGCAGAATAAGGATAAATATTATTTTATGAATAGGAGATTGGAAAATACCTCTTTGATTAGGGAATATTCAAGAGTTATCTTAAGAAAGTGAGAGAGCAAACTCAGAGGAATCTGAGAGAAGAGACTTTCAGGTGAGGAAATAGCAAATGCAAAAACCCTAAGGCAAGGATGTTCTGGGCATGATTGGGGAACAGCAAAGGGGCTGGTGGGTGTTGAGGGCAGTGAGTGAGAGGAAAAGGGTGGGATCAGAGAGGTAGTGGGGGCCAGATCATAGGGCCTCGCGGACATGGTAAAAACTTTGGAATTTATTTTGTGTGTTGGAAGTCACCAGTGAGTTGTAAGCAGAGATGAACACCTTCAGGATTAGTCTGGCTGCTGTCTAGAGAACACAGTGGGGAGGTAGAGAGGTCAGGTAGAATCAGAGAGTGATACTGGTAGCTTAAACTAGGCTGAGAGCTGTGGAGTGATAAGAAGTAGGAAATGTTCTAGGGTGTTGCTAACAGCAGATCTCAGGTAGTATCAGCAAAATTGCCAATGCATCACTGCAGGATGTGAGAGAAACAGGGAAGTCGGAGTGACCCACGTGGACAGGGGGATGTCATGAGACTTGGAGCACAGAAGGGGCATGTCTGGGAAAAACAAAAAATTCCATTTGGGGAACTTAAATGTGAGATGCCTGTTAAGCAGCCAAGCAGAGATGTGTTGACTGGAGATAGTGTTTTGGAATTTGCACTGTATAGGTGTTTAAATCCATGGGCCAGATAAGATCTCCTACAGAGAGTATAAAAAAGAGAAGAGGTCTGACGACTGAGTCCTGGAGCAAAGCTACTTGAAAAAGTAAGGGAAATGAGGAGAATCCAGCAAAATCATCTAAGAAAGGACAGCCAAAGAAGCAAGAGGAAAAGCAGAAGGGTTTGATGTCCCGTAAGCCAAACAAAGGAAGGGTTATAAGCAGGAGAGAATGATTAGCTACAACAAAGGCTGCTGGAAGATTAAGTACGGGGGTAGAAACTGACCATCTAATGGGCGATGTTGACCCAAGTTTGGCATTGATGACTTCACAAGAGCAGTTTGAATGGAATAGTAGGAAGAAAAACACAATCGAAGTAAGTTTAGGAGAAAATGTACAGGAAGGAAATAGAGGCAAAAATAAATATTTCCAAAAGTTTTGCTGTGAAGGGAAGAAAAGGTGACATGGTAACTTGTAGGAGATGGGAGTCAAGGGAATTTTCATATTTCATTTTAGTTTTTTGAACAAGTCATATTATGACAAGTTTTTAAGGTGGTGGTAACTATCCAGAAGAAAAGGGGGATGTGACTATGATGGGTCCATGCCCTAAGAGGAGGCAGAATGAGTAGAGTCTTGTATACAAGTTGAGCAATATGTCTTTGCTAGAATAATGGTCACTTATTAATTATAATAAAAGGGAACATATAAATATGTGTAATGGGCATATACTATATATATTACCTTAATGTCTACTTTTTAATTGGCTATCTTATGATAATATTACTTCATAAATAAAATTAGATCAATACCATATGGTCTCACAGTATTTCAGAGCATGCGTCTTCCATAATTTATTTAATCAATTTCCTCTTATTGGACATTTTGGTTGTTTTTAGTTGTTCACTGATACACAGAATGAAAAGCCAGGCTCTTGGACTCTGGTACCCTGACTCTGTGCTTCTTGCAGAAGTCATCCTGAGCTAGTGATGTGGGGCTGCCCCTGTCCAAGCTTAATCCCCCCTCTAAGGTTGGAACCCTGCTCTACACTCAAGACGCAGAGCACAGACGGGAAGAATCACTTGATCCCCTGCTAATCATGCCACTTGTTCCAACCTCAGCCTCTACCAGCCAGAGGGATGTGCCCACTCTGTGCTGGGTAGGGCATAGAAGAGTTGAAATAGACACTGCTTCTTCCTGCTTTGCAACTTAAAAGAGCTAAAAAAAAAAATCTGTAAACTGCCATGGGGCCATAGTCTCTAGCCTTGGAGTTTGAGAATATTCTAGATCTAATTATATTAAATGTTTTCTTTTAAAAAATATTTTAGAGAGAGAAAACTGAAAGCACAAAAAACTAAATAGCATGCTCTAAATTTCCCAGCAAAAAATAAAATTAAAAAAAAAAAGCTGAGAATCCCACTCAGATCTGTCTAACACTAAAGCACTCTTTCCTCCCCACTTTCCACTGCGCTCCGTGTTTCACAAAGCCCTGCGCTCCATCACTTCACAGCCTTCCCAGGCTTTCCAAGCATAGCAAGGCAACCCCTTCCTGGGAACAGAGTCCACCCTGAGCCAAGGCCTCAGGGCTTCTTAGAGTCCAGGGTAGGCCCTTCCAGCTTTATCTCCAACGTCTCCTTCCTATACTCTGTGAAGCCACAAAGGCCACTTCCTAGTTGCAGTTCCAGTGTATCCTGCAATCTTCTGCTCCTTTCCTTTCCTTCTGCCCTTTCTATGTCCAATGCCCTTCCTTAGCTCCAAATTTTGTTCTACTCACTCTTCAAGTTCTGGCTTATATGCCACCTCCTCCAGGAAGATTCACCCAGTGTTATTGGGCTTGCCCACCTCAAAACTCCTACAGCAGTTTATCTGTCCCTGTCTCATGAGCCTTAACACTTACTATCTTGTTTGGAGGTCATTTTCACATATATCACATATTTTCTCCCCTAACTTCATCAGACTAGAAGCTACTTGAGGGAAGGGATTATGTCTAAATTATCTAAGTAATTCCTCCTGTACCTGGCCCAGTGCCTGGCATAAAGTAGGTACATGTTTGAAGGATGGATAAATGGATGGATGGATGGATAGATGGATGAATGGATAGATGCATGGATAGATGCATGGATGGATGCATGGATGGATGGATACATGGATGGATGGATGCATGGATGCATGGATGGATTTCCTACCTATTCCTGGCTTGATAACTTTTTTGGATGAGTTTATTTTGTTTTATTTAAATTTTAGAACCTGTCCTTACTGACATGGTTATGTAGAGCTGTCCCTAGTGCCTCAAAATTCCCTAATACATGTCTTTCTTCCATTCCTGTTGTTGTTAGTTGCCTAGAAGCTCCAACCCTTCTCCATCTCATCTGCTTAAATATATTACTCTGGGTTTTTCATAATTACCTCGCTCAAATATTCCTAGTTGAAAAGTAAAGTAATAGGCACTTATAATATAGTCTTGCCAGGAGCATCTGCATTTTAATAGGATAAAATAGGGAAAAAGTACAGGTTTCTAGTAAAGGTATTTTAGACACCATGATAGGAGGTGGACAGAAACTTGCCTAATTGCCTATTCTCTGACTGGTAAGGGTGGTCCTGTGGCCAGGCTTCCTGTGGCTGAGTAGCAATTAACACAAGGAGTCCACATCATTTCCTTTCACCCCTACCTCGACCCAGGAACTGACAGCAGAACATCTCATGGTTATTGTCTCAAATGATAGACACTTTTGGCCATGCTAGACACTTTGGCAGGCACTAACTTGGGGGCTACAGAGGTCACAGTGCCCAAGAGTAGCTCTTCTCAAGGGTTAAAGTGCACTAGCAAATCTGCAAGCTAGAGACCCTGGGCCGAGGGGGAGAGAGAAGGAAATGCACTAGTAAGGCCTAGCCCATGCTCTAGATGTCTGAAAGCCAAGAGCAGGGATAGAGGCGCTTTCCACAGATGCACCAGGAGGCAGGAAGCCACCAATCTGCCCTTCTGGGCCCTCTCCCCAGGAGCAGGACATCAAGGGCATGTAGGAGAGTTCCCTGAGCTTAGGAAGGCCAAAGCAAGCAGGTTGGGAGACAGGAGTCACTACTACCCCAGCAGCTGAGCCCCAGTCTGTCTCCAGGGAAGTAGCCCCCTCTACCTAAGCCAGGCTGATCTTCCTAGCGTCCTACTCTGGAGATGTCTTGGCAGCAGTCAGGAAGCCAAGAGGAATCATTTGAGCACCTGCTCTGCACTAATCCCTGGGATCAGCAAGGCTATAAAAGAAGGACTCATTCATGGAGGAACCAAGGGGTAATGAACAGAAGTATGGGGCTTGGGACTGAACTCAGTTCCACCATTACCAGCTATGTAGCTTTGATGAAAACATCCACTTTTTACCAGGCTTCACTTGGCATAAAATTATAATAAAATAGTACTTATTGGCCGGGCGCGGTGGCTCAAGCCTGTAATCCCAGCACTTTGGGAGGCCGAGACAGGTGGATCACGAGGTCAGGAGATCGAGACCATCCTGGCTAACACGGTGAAACCCCGTCTCTACTAAAAATACAAACAATTAGCCGGGCGAGGTGGCGGCGCCTGTAGTCCCAGCTACTCGGGAGGCTGAGGCAGGAGAATGGCGTGAACCCGGGAGGCGGAGCTTGCAGTGAGCTGAGATCCGGCCACTGCACTCCAGCCTGGGCGACAGAGCAAGACTCCGTCTCAAAAAAAAAAAAAAAAAAAAAAAAAAAAAAGAACTTATTTATTTGTTTGGGGGGAAAGAAATGTAAGGCACCCAGCACAATGCCCGCACTCATAGTATGAGTTCAAGTAATGTTAGCAGTTGTCAAGGAGATTCCAGTCTGGCTGGTCTGTACATTAGAAATGATATTCAAGCAATGGATAGGAGAGAGAAGTAGCATTCCTAACACACATATACCACCAGCACACCCCACTTTCAGATCCATAACCCTACCACTGCCAAGGAGAGCTGGCACCAGCCACTGGATGCCCTGCTGCTCTTCTGGCCTGGCATCCAAGACCCTCCAAAGCATGTTCTGGTCTTAGCTTCAATCTTCATTTGTATCCACTTCCTTCAAACCCCTGACATTCTGGCCACACCCAATCACTGCCCCTACTCCTATTGTTCCTGTCCCTGAGTCCTTGTGGGCTAATTATGCTGACTATGCTGTCACCAGTGTCAACATCCTCTCAATCACTCAAACCTAAAATAAAAAGCCATTTTTGCCTGGGCGCAGTGGCTCACACCTATAATTCCAGCACTTTGGGAAGCCAAGGTGGGTAGATCACTTGAACTCCTGGCCTAGGCAACATAGTGAAAACCCATCTCTACTAAAAATACAAAAATTACCCAGGCGTGGTGGTGCATGCCTGTAATCCCTGCTACTCGAGGGGCTGAGGCAGGAGAATCACTTGAACCTGGGAAGAGGAGGTTGCAGTGAGCTGAGATCTCACCACTGCACTCCAACTTGGGCAACAGAGTGAGACTCTGTCTCAAAAATAAATAAAATTAAATTAAAATTAAAATTTCTTTTTTAAAAAAGCCCTCTTCTCCAGGAAGTCTCCCTAACCTCCAAACTGGAATAAAACTTAACCTCCTCTTAGCTTCCACAACACTTTTAAGGTTTGTGACTCCAGAATGGAATGCTCTGTATTTTCTCAAGTCCCCCTTTGAAGTGCAAGTAAATCAAAGGCATAAGGACTTTCTGCCAAGTTTAGAATGCTCTGGATGTAACAATACACTGAGAAGGGACATGGGGCACAATTAAGCCACCTTGCTTATTATTCACCAGACCCAGAAGGCTCCAGCCACCACGCTCCATTCCCAAGACAGCAGCCTCATGCTGCCTTCAGTGGCTAGCTCTAAGAAACCTGTGGCTCTCCATCCCTTCTTAGTCCCCGGGGAAGTGGAGCTCTCTCTGTCTGAACCTTAGATCAATTGCTCTGCTGGCAGCCTTGAGACATTCCAGTTATTCTCATATTCATAGAATCTTCCTCTCAACTTTTCTGCTTTGTGTGGCTTTAAAACTGCTCCCAATATCTGCTTCATTTTGCTGTTCACACAAGTCTTCATGTTTCTCAGATTTTAAAAACATATTCTCTATCTTTGATATTAGCCAGACATCCTTGGGCACTTCTCTGATCATGCCCCCCATGCAGGCTACTGGCTGTCAACGTTAAACCCTGCAAAGCTCTCTGCCTTGGGCTTTCATCAAAGGAAACCACAGGAAACCCACCCTTATACTTGCTGTAGCAAAATCATTGAGAGCCCTGTCATCTAGACCATCGAATGTCTGCTATAAAAGCCACCCATGTGAGACATTTCTTTGAGAATCTACTGCTTAGAAAAGCTCTTCCTTCTCCCCTGAGAAATGTTCCATAATTCTCTTCTGATCATGAGGATTATATAACAGTTCATGCCCCAGTTTTGGTTTTTAGCTGCCAAGAGCTTGGCATCTAAAGAAGGCCTTGTTAAAGAAACTTAGCTTATTGTTCAATTCTTATGCTCCTTCCTTTAGATTTCTAGATTTCTAGAACAATTCAGCCTGTTCTGCTTGGGTCTTTTGATTATTCCACCTAGGGTATGGGTTCAACCTGCTACCTCTGTCTGTCACTGGTGGGTCTTTAGTCATCCCAGGAGGATGGTACACACACAAAGCCTTCCCATCCTCTATACCTCCTTATTCCTAGACCTTTTTGTCTTGTGTTCTATTTTTCTGGAATGCAGCTTGGGAATTTAGGGAGTCCTAATATTTGAGATGGGAGTAAAAGAAAGAATTGAAAAGTTAGTTCCCTTTTCCCCTTTTAAAGAAAACTGGTTTTATTTTATCAAATATATACATGACCATAATGTAGACACAATTTTTCACCTATTTTAGTTGATTCTTTTAGTGTTACTTTTAAGTAATTTTCATAGAGATTATTTCTATTTATATTCAGCTATTTCTTGGCTTTTCATTTTAAGAAGTACTCACTGACTTACCACTATGGAACATGAGGATGTAAATCCCGTTTGCCACCATCACCCCACTTCTCATCTCCCCCTATTCTCAGTAAGTCATATAGAAACTTTGATTGAAGTAATATTTGTTTATGTTATTATGATTACATAAGTGCTATAGCTGAGCCATGTAGTATACTACAATTTCTTTTCCTTTCCAGCACATTTTGTCTTTCCTGAATGTAACATCTTTTAATATCTTCATTGTTTGTTTTTCATTTGCTTGCTTTTATGTTCTGATCACTAATTTAACCTCAAGTCTGCCCTCCAGTTGTGTCTCTCTCTTCATACCTTCAAGGACAGTTTAAGTATTCTATTGCTTTCCTCTTCTAGATGAAATCTCTCCCAAAGCATTTTGACCTGTTTGAATATGGACTGGTTGATCTCTAAGTCCACTACACAGCAGCAGTAAAAAGCCCTACTAGCCAAAGGAGAAAACTGTTATCTGAACCTGATAAGAGATGTATCTATGGGAAAGGGGTCACCCAGTGGGAGTCATGGTCCTAGGTAGGATGCATCCTCTGCCAAACTGAAGTTCAGAAGGGATGAACATGAGCGATAAATATTACAACCTTAGTTTCTTCCTGCTGATCTCCTGCCCACATCTCTATTGGTCAAACCCAATGGTAAATCCACACGCAAGGGAGCTCAGATAATGTAGTCCATAGACATCAGTCTCCTGAAGCAAAGAGAAGGATAGAGACTAGAACTGAAGAAGCAAACTAAGAATAACTAGCAAATCATGTCTTTCTATTTTTGGTTTATTTGTTATTTCAGAATAGCACATTCACCGGTAACTTTCTGAGAAACGTCACATGAGAGGTAAATTACTTAAGTATTTATAAATGCAAAAATATCTTTCTGCCTTAAGCTAAATTGATAGTTTGGCTGGATATAGAATTCAAGGTTGGAAGTAATTTTGCCTCTATATGCAAATTCATCTTCTACATTTCATTGTGCCTTCTCTTACATTTCTATGTCATTGTGTTTTTATGCCTTTTAAATAATCATTTCACTATAATTTTAATGAAGCTTTAGGGTGGAGACAGAGGTAAATGGATGTATTTATTTCTTCCATCTTCATCTGGGAGTCCAATGATTGTTTCTCGAGGGTGCGATCAAACAAACGCATACAGTTTAAATAAACTTATCTCACTCATGCACTTTTTTTTACATGGGGCAGAATCAAAGGAGAAATTCACACCAGGTTAACTATTTCATTGGATTCTTTACAAATCTATCAATAGAACAGTAATAGGACTACTCTCCTTAGAGTTTTTTTTAATAAAAAGATTACTCTCCTTAGAGTTTTATGTTATATATTTGAGTAATATTTTCAGTTCTCAAAGCACTTTTTCCTATTCATTTTCATTGGTCCTTGAAATGACTCTATGTAGTAGACAGGGTAGGCATTGCTATCCCGCTTACAGATGAGAAACCTGAAGCTCAAAGAGGTTGACTCATTTATCCAACTTAGTGGCAGAGACAAGGCTCAAACCTAGGTCTTGAATGCCAAGGTTGGTGCCTTTCCTTCCATCCATGCTTTCTGCAAAGGCGATATTTATATTTTTATAAACCACTCAGAATGGCAATCAAAGTGGTTTTGGATTCATTTTCCACAGAGTGCCCACATTGGCTCATGACAGTATTTGGACCATCTGTGGAAGATTAAAGAATCATAAGATCTCTGAACTCCAGAACGCTTGGACACAGGGTGGGGAACGTCACACACCAGGGCCTGTCATGGGCGGGGGGAGGGGGGCAGGGATAGCATTAGGAGATATACTTAATGTAAATGACGAGTTAACAGGTGCAGCACACCAACATGGCACATGTATATATATATATGTAACAAACCTGCACGTTGTGCACATGTAAAGTATAATAACAATAAAAAAATAGTTTAAAAAAATCTCTGGACTCCAACTCTAAGAGATTCTGATTTATAAGGTCTGAAGTGCAGATCAAGAATATCTATTTTGTTTTTAGATTTTTTTTTGTTTTTTGAGATGGAGTTTTGCTCTTGTTGCCCAGGCTGGACTGCGATGGCACAATCTCGGCTCATTGCAATCTCTGCCTCCAAGGTTCAAGCAATTCTCCTGCTTCGGCCTCCTGAGTAGCTGGGATTACAGGCATGCACCACTATGCCCAGCTAATTTTGTATTTTTAGTAGAGACAGGGTTTCACCATATCAGTCAGGCTGGTCTCGAACTCCTGACTTCAGGTGATCCACCCACCTCGGCCTCCCAAATTGCTGGGATTGCAGGCGTGAGCCACCGCACCCGGCCAATGATATCTATTTTTAAATAGCTTTCTAGGTGATATTGGAATGTAGCTTGATTGAAAACTGCCCCCCCTAAAAGGACTGGAAGTGGTCTGGAGGGTCCCGTAGGCTTCAAGGCCTGGGTAAGTGAATGGCAGTTCCCAGAATGTGACCATTTAATCTTTCAGACAGCAGCCATCCCAGCCTGCCACAGTCTAAGCTAACAACTTCATCTCTTCTAGTCCTTCCCAAGGACCTCGTCGGACCTCACTTCTGCCCTCATTACCCGGTCCTGCCCACTCACACAATGAAGACTCTCTTGCCAGCTCCCTCGGCTGCTCCATTTTAGCTTGTAAGACATCAGGGACTCAACTTCCTGAAAATACTAAAGTGAAACACTTCCTCCCTAATAACTTAGGACCTCTTATGGAACTTAGTTCTCTAAGGAGCCAGAGGGAAGAATAAGAAAGCACTCTGCTCAGTCTCTGATTGGTGGCCACAAAAATGTTATCCCAGGCTCTCAGGTGGTCCCTTAGCTGGGAAATACAAAATCCAAATACCTTTAAGTCAGAGATGGAGCACCTTGGCATCTAAATGCCAGTAACTATGTATGAAGGCCTCATGGTACACAGTGGAGGAAGCCAATTTTCTAGAACCTGAAGGTCTCTGAGCTGAAGAAGGTCAAAGAATGACAGAGAGAAAGAGAAGAGGGCTGAACAACAAGAGTCTCAATGCTTTATTTACCAATGAGAGTATAAGAAGACTGAGCCTATTCAGAGAACCGATGGGAACAACCACCATAGTAACTTAGCAAGGGATACAGAAAACCTCCAGGAAAGAACTGCCCTAAGGCAGGGGCTGGTGCCTGAGCTTATACACAGTAACTCAGCCATTGGAGAAGAGGGATGATTTTGCATATTCTGTAATGTCCTTACCCTTGAACCCCAAGGTGTGTCCCAGTGATATGGTCTGGCTGTGTTCCTACCCAAATCTCATCTTGAATTCCCATGTGTTGTGGCAGGGACCTGGTGGGAGTTAATTGAATCATGGGGATGGGTCTTTCCCACACTGTTCTCATGATAGTGAATAAGTCTCATGAGATCTGATGGTTTTATATGGAAGAGTTTTCCTGCACAAGCTCTCTCTGCCTGCTGCCATCCATGTAAGACGTGACTTGCTCCTCCTTGCCTTCCACCATGATTGTGAGGCTTCCCCAGTCATGTGGAACTGTAAGTCCATTAAACCTCTTTCTTTTGGAAATTGTCCAGTCTCAGGTATGACTTTATCATCAGTGTGAAAAAAAGACTAAGACACCCAGGATACCTACCACTTCCGGAGTCCTCTTTTAAGGTGTCTCTTCCACATAAGTCACCTTGCTCTTAACACAAGACCCCCAAGCCCCTAGTCCAGAAAATGGCCTGGAGTGGGAATGCAATCCAAGGGTAGTCAATGGAGGCTAAAGCAGAATGTGAGGTAGCTTGGAACAGGAAGTCTCAAACAGCCAGCAGTTGCTCATGCCTGTAATCCCAGCACTTTGGGATGCTGAAGTGAGAATAGCCTGAGCTCAAGAGTTCGACACTAGCCTGGGCAACATAGCAAGACCTCATCTCTACTAAATATAAAAAGTCAAAATTAGCTGAGCATGGTGGCATGCACCTGTAATCCCAGCTACTTGGGAGGCTGAGGCAGGTGGATCACTACAGTCTGCAGTGAGCCATGATCATACCACTGCACTCCAGCCTGGGCAACAGAGTAAGACCTTGTAGGAAAAAAAATTTTTTTAAAAAGAGGTCTCAAATAGAGGAGGCCAACTAAGCAAGCCAATCTGATTCCTAAAGAAATTAGTTTATTTAACAAATATTTACTGAGCACCATGTTTAGACATTTTAAAAATCTTATTTAATAAATGCTTCTACTGCATGTACTCTGTGCCAGACACTAATCTATGTGCTTTATAAATATTAATTCATTTAATTCTCATAACAGCTGTATAAGTTAAACTACTATTATTATCTCTTTTTAAGGTAAAGAAAACTAAAGGTGCAGAGAGCCTAAGTAACTTGCCCCAAGGTGTATCAATTAATCAATTAATTATTGAGCGGTAGAGACACTCTTTTATGTATTAGAGATAGATCAATAAACAAAAGAGACAAAACTCTACGCCCTCCTCATACTGACAATTTTTGGTTTGAATGTTTAAAGAGAGAGTCAGTTGAGTGGCAATGGGAGCAGAAGCTAAAAAAACCAAAACAAAAAACCAACTTGAAAGCTGACAGGGAGGCCATGTGGCAGCAAAGTGTTCAAAAGGAAGGTAAGGGGAGGTGACTGCAGATGATAGAAAAGTTAAAGGCCAGTGAACTGAGGGTGAGGGCCCAATAGGAGAAGCAAGTCACATGAAGACCTGCCTGTTGCCAGCAATGTCATGTTCATGAGGCCCAGATTCTTCCTAGAGCCCTAAGGCCCAGGTATGCAGTTGAATTTTTTATCCTCTTATTTCTACAATAAGACCACCAGTACTGAATATGAGTAATTTTTGTTCTTCATATTTTTAAGAACCTCCAACATTCAGCCCTCTGGTGCCCATTATAATCCCTTATGAAACTAAGGACTGCACAAAGCTAAACCCAAAAAGCCAGCATGCACAAAAAATCTCCTTGAAAGGTTAAAAGCATGAAATTGCACTGTTTTGGGACAAGCACGACCATGGAGAGAGGCACAAAGGTGGGATGACAATCACTCCTGCTTCAGAGAAGTGCAGGGCTGGCACAGGATAATGCCCTTGGGGATCAGCCTCAGTTAACCACCAACTCAACAGAAACAGTGGCAGAAGTCCCAGACCTGCAATTCTCCACTTCAACCAGCAGGCGGTGCAGCAGCACATCACTGCAACGTATGCATTTAACAGCGGCCTTGTTACATTTGTTTCTGGGAGTAAGGTGGGGTAACTTCAGCATCATCAACAGGGCTGAGAAGAAAGGTCCTCTCCCTCCACCTGGAGGGCAGCGACAGCTGAGAAAGCTGACATTTCTGAAGTAACATTGGGGAAGAAATAGAGCAAAATGGCAGTCACATGTGGAAACTGAGGATTTTATGAGCACATCTGAGATGCCCCATGGGAACTCTCAGAAACAATTTGGAAGCATTTAATACGAGACTGGACATATTGCAATAGCATCTTGTAGTTAAAACAAAACTAATGGTTTGTTTTTTCCCTGAGAACCCATTTAAACCTTCAGGTTGATGTGATGTGGGTGAACATAATTCTTTGATTTTCCTTTGTCTCACCTCAGTTGATGCTGTGCTGCATGGGGAAGGCTGTGTTCTTTAAAGCTGAGCCAAATCACATTGATCCTCATTCTCACCTCTGCTGTGTCTCTGGAAGATACATTCCAGAGCATTGAGTCAACTTGATGATGGTAGGGAACACTCAGCAGGAAGCTTCAGTAATTCCAGTGCAAGTCAGAAAGATTATTTGGCAAGGGTTTGCTCACTGGAATGTGGTCCATTAGGCAGGGGAGTCAGCCATGGTCAGAAAGACCTTCAGAGCTGGAAACTTCCATAGGAATTGGCTTTCTCACATCACAGACGAGGGAACTGATGAGATTTTGTGTGTCCATTGCAGGAATTTCACACAACCATACCCTTCCTCCATATCAAGATTTACCAGCTCCTGCTACTCTCCCCAAAAAGAGGGCCAACCCTCCTAGTGCCCTAAGCAAATTGGCTTTCTCCTCTCATCCCTTTCCTTCACTGGTGTGTTCAGGACAATACTTGGGAAAGCTTATTTTTGACCAAAAATTCCAGCCTAACTTAATGAGCTGTATAGTCTTCAGTACGGCAAGATCCCAAGAAGTTGCAAGATTGATGATGATGATGATGATGAACAGCAATAATGACAGTAGCAATATGCACTTTTTGAGCTGGGCAGTATACTAAATACTTTATATACATTCCCTCACTGAATGTTCACCCCTCTTCAGAAATAAGTATTATTCTTATAGTACCAATAGAGACACTGAGGTTCAAAAGTCAAGATATACACTCCAAGTCGCCAACTTAATAAGTAGTAAAGGGAAGATTTGTACCCATATCTGCCTGACTCTGAAGCTCATCTCTCCTCATCTCTTGTTAGATGAGATTCAATATCTACCTTCTCATTTCAGGAAGGAAAGGGAGATCAGGTGTTCGGGAGGCTGAACATACTGCACTAGAAGGCCATTTCTACCTTCGTTCTCTGTAACTGGTTCCCATTGACCAAGTCCATCTGCCGCCTACCTTCTTAGAGGTCCCAGGCATTTTCTACAGACTGGTAGGAAAACTGGGGTAGTCAAAAATCTTCTTAAATTAGGAAAATATTAGTTTATTCAGTGGGGAAAGAAAACCTAGGGGCAAAAAGAGCCTAGAGAGTCAGTCTTGAGGAAAATCAAGTCAACCACATTCACAATCCTATTCATTTTCTAATCCATTTAAATGGAATTCTAATTGCATAAAACAACTAATTTTGCTCATTAAGGTTCAATTAAATTCATCTGAAACTCAGGATAATGGCACTGTTGTTGAACAGCCATATTAAAGATGAAACATAATCTCTCTTGACTCCATTTCCTTTGACAAAATGAAGTTCAGCTGCTAATGAGCCCACACTACCAGGCTTCGTTTATAAATGGCAACAAAGAGTGCCAGTTTTTGAACAGCAGTTTTTTTATTATCATCAGCAGCAGCCATTTCCTTTGTCACCAAAATACACAGAAATGATTACGAGGCCTTTTTTTCTCATTATGGCTTTGATTTGGGGGTAAAAATATGAAATGAATAGCTGCATAATCATATCACAGTAAAATCACACATTGAAAGTCCATAGGGGGTGGCCTCAAAGCCTTGATGCAGGGCATTCTATGAGCTGAGCAGACATTTCAATTTCCAGCCTTTCAGGTCTCAGACGATCCCTCCCCTAGAGTCTAAATCTCTTTGTTTCAGGGCAAACAAGAAATGCTTCTCCCTACCTAGGTGGCCCATAACCCTGTATTTTTGTAGCCTCAGGAAAGAACCTGTTTGCTCTCTAGAGTCAAGAAAGAGTCTGTCTAGTGTGAGTCTGCCTTGGCAGACAGCCTTGTCAGCCTCTGGCACACCTAATCCCTTCTATGGGCAGCCATCAGGATGGCAGCAGACTGCCATGACTCGCCTCAGGGCCTTGCTGTGTTCACAGCTGACCTCACCTGGCAGAGCACCTGTGCCTGTCAGCCGTACTGCCACTTTCTAGCCCAGAGATGTCAATCTAGTGCCCAAAGTTAAGGCAAATGCTAATGTTACCAGGGGGTCCTTGCTCCCAGAGCTCCCATGATGGTGGCGGGCCACTCCAAGATGGTGGCAAGCCTCATGTTCTCTGACCTGGGGTTCTTGGCCTCACGGATTCCAAGGAATGGAATCTTGGGCCATGTGGTGAGTGTACAGCTCTATTAGAAACTGTGGGTCATGGAAGAGAACCGTGGAACCCAGTGACTAGTGTCCAGCTCGATTAGAAAGAACCCGGGCACTTAGCCGTGCAGGAAGAATGGCAAGCCTTTAGCCTGACTGGGAGTGGCAATGGGCGCCTCGCTAGACCAGGAGCACAGCAGACCAGGAGCACAGCACCCTGCCGGATCCAGAGGGATGGAAGTCAGCGGTGGGTCTTTGGCGGCAGCAAACAGCAAACAGGTGAGTGAAAGCTCAGCTTGAGCCGTAACAAACACAGACCATAAGAGAGTGCAGCTGCAAGATTTAATAGAGTGAAAACAGAGCTCCCATACAAAGGGAGGGAACCCAAGGAGGGTAGCCCTTGCCAGCTCGAATGTCTGGGTTTATATCCCATTGTCCCTCCCGCTGTGCTCTCAGGCGATAGATGATTGGCTATTTCTTTACCTCCTGTTTTTGCCTAATCAGCATTTTAGTGAGCTCTCTTCACTACCTGATTGGTCAGGTGTGAGCTAAGTTGCAAGCCCTGTGTTTAAAGGTGGATGTGGTCACCTTCCCAGCTAGGCTTAGGGATTCTTAGTTGGCCTAGGAAATCCAGCTAGTCCCGTCTCTCACTGTCAGCCCCTAGCCCAGTGTATTAGTCACAGTTCTACATAAAAACAGAACCGATAAGGTATATAGAGATAGATATAGATGGTATAGATACAGATATAGATATAGATATAGATATAGATGATTAGATAAAGAGAGATAGGACAGGGGATTTATTAGGGGAATTGATTGTGTGAGTAGGGAGGCTAAGTCCCACGATAAGCTGCTTGCAAGTCAGAGAACCAGGGAAACCAGAAGCATAGTTCAGCCCAAGTTTGAGTTTGAGGACTGAGAACTGAGGAGCCACTGGTACCTGTCCTGGTGTCTGAAGGCCAGAGTACCTGCAGTTCTGATGTCCAAGAGCAGGAGAAGCTAGGTGTCCCAACTCCAGAAGAGAGAGAGAGAGCAAATTCATCTTTCCTCTGCCTTTTCATTCTATCTGAGCCCTTAGCCAATTGGATGATGCCCATTCACACTGGGTGAGGGGTATATTAGTTTGTTCCCATGCTGCTAATAAATACATACCTGAGACTCAGTAATTTATAAATGAAAGAGGTTTAATGGACTCACAGTTCTACATGGCTAAGGCCTCACAATCATGGTAGAAGGCAAAGAAGGAGCAAAGGTATGTCTTACATGGTGGCAGACAAGAGAGTGTGTGCAGGGGAACTGCCCTTTATAAACCATCAGATCTTGTGAGTCTTATTCACTGTCAGGAGAACAGCATGGGAAAGACCCACACCCATGATTCAATTACCTCCCACCAGGTCCCTCCCACTACACGTGGAAATTATAGGAGCTACAACTCAAGATGAGATTTGGGTGGGCACACAGCCAAACCATATCAGAGGGATTCCTCTTTACTGAGCTCACTGATTCAAATGCCAGTCTTTTCTGGAACACTCTGACAGACACAGCCAGAAATAATGTTTCACCAGCTATCTGGTTAGCCCTTAACCCAGTCAAGTTGACACCTAAAATCAACCATCACACCAGTGAGAGCACAAGTCTGGCCAAGTGGCATTCAATCAGGAAAGTGTCTGGTATTCAACCAAGCTTGGTGAGCATCTGATATGTGCAGGGTGTTGCAGGAAATATGGAGAAAAATCAGGCCTGTGGAGCACGGTGTGAATAGAACACCTAAAATAAGAATGCAGGTCCATAATCCCGTATCCCAAATACTCGGAGCTAGGTTTGTTTTGTGTGAATTCAGAACTGTTCAGATTCTAGAAAGGCCTACCAAATATCATATACTACCTAACACCCCACGTGAATATTTTGAGGTGATGTGTGTGAATATTCATACTAAATGAATGAATAATGTAAACAGTTTCATATCAGTTCAGATCATTTTGCTTCTAAATGAGTTATGAGTTAGGAAAATTTTCCTGGGAGCAAAGGAAGACCCACCTAGGAGGGGAAGAAAAAGGGGTTCTATCTGAAATATGATGAACGACTGGATCCATCTGACAGCACCCTCTGGAGTCCCCTTGCACCCTGGAAAGAACACAGGTGTAGTGAACAGAGAGGTGTTAACCTTACTGGAACCCCTGGACTCCTACAGGTGGAGTATGAAAGGCCCATTTCTGAGTGTGGGGCCAAGGGATTTGCCTTTCTCCAGAGCTGCTGCAAGAAGTCTGTGTCCAGTGTTGCTGAGGCTGCTGGAGCTGAGGATCAGACTCCCCCATAGTCCCCCAGGCTCAGCCTTCCAGGGCAGCTCTGTGGCCAGCATGTGCCTTCCCTCTTTGTAGCCTGTCTTCCATTGAAAAGACTCACCACCCCCACTAGCACAATCATACACCTGGCCCAATCAACAGAAGGCAAGTCCACATTTGGCCAACTGTATAGCCTTTGCAAATGGGTGAGTATACTAAGTAATATATTCAAAATAAATCTTCATACCTAAGAATATATATTCTTATGAAAATATTCACCTAATGCCCCTTAGTCTCCAGGAGCTGTGACAGCAACACATTGAACATTTTTTTTAACTTTGCATGATTTTTTTTTTTTAATGCTGTAATAGGCCTGGCACAATGGTTCATACTTGTAATCCTAACACTTTGGGAGGCCAAGGTAGGTGGATCACTTGAGCCCAGGAGTTTGTGACCGGCCTGGGCAACATGGCAAAACCGTCTCTACAAAAAATACAAAAATTAGCTGGGTGTGGTGGCATGTGCCTACTTAGGAGACTGAGGTGGGAAGATCACTTGAGCCTGGGAGGCAGAGGTTGCAGTGAGCCAAGATCACCCCCACTATACTCCAGCCTGGGCAACACAGCAAGACCTTGACTGAAATACAAAAAAATAAAATACTGTAATATATGGAGACAGAATGAATACTATTCAATGAAAACTAAGCAGCTAATTGTGGAATTAACAATGGTGGCTGTACGACCTTGTGAACATACTAAAAACCACTTGATTTTACATTTTAAAGGGTGAATTTTATGGTATATGGATTATCAATTAAAAAAAAAAACCTAAACAGTTGAAAGTTAACCGTGAAATGACTTTCAGCTCCACTGCAGTCCTATGGCCACAGCCTGAGACCTATCCCCACCGGAATCTCAAATGTAGAAATCTGAAACCAATGCCCTTCCCTCAGACCACGCCTCCTGATGAAAGACCTCTCAGTCTCCCTCCTGCTATATCTGCTGCACAGTTGTCTTCGTTTTCTATTGGTGCTATAATGAATAAATTTAGTGGCTTAAAACAACACGCATGTATACTCTTACAGTTCCGGAGGCCAGACGTCTGAAATCAGTGTCACTGAGCTCCTGTCAACATGTCAGCAGGGCTGGTTCCATGCAGAGGCTTCTGGGGCCAAACCGTCCCCTTGCCTTTCCAGTTTCTAGAAGCCACCCACATTCCTTGTTTCTGGTCCTTTCCTCTATCTTCAAAGCAGATACCCTCCATCCCAAGGCCTTGTTTGTCACTGACCCTCCTGCTTCCCTCTTAGGAAGAATGTGATTCGCACTGAGCACACCCAGATAATCCAGGATAACCTCCTTGTCTCAAGCCTTTAACTCAGTAACATCTACAAAGTCTGTTTTTGCCATGTAAGGTGACATTCGCAGGCTCCGGGATGAGGCTATGGACATCTTTAGGAGCCATGATCCAGTCTCCCACGGCCTTCCACTCCCTAGAGAGTCTTCTCTTTCCTCCCACTCAGTCCCCTCTTGACATCAACTACCTTTCTTATCCAACCCAAAAAATGAGTTGAAAGAAACTGTTCTTTCCGGCATCTTCAATTCTCTCACACTCTTTTCCTTACATCAAACCCACCTGGATACTCCCTCCTGGAACAATTCTATAATCTGCCTTCTCTGTTCTTATAATCAAGAAATCGGTCTTACCGAATAAAATCTCCCCTTTCCTGTATAAAACCTGCAACTCCATCTCTGCTCCTAATCCCTTTCCCTCCCTTTGGGATTTCTCCAGAAATTATTGTTTAGATTCTCCATCTCTGCCCTTCATCTAGATCCTTTCCCTCAGAAATTAATATTTTCTCCTATCAAAAAGAAAAAGTGGCCGGGCGCAGTGGCTCAATCCTGTAATCCCAGCACTTTGGGAGGCTGAAGCAGGCGGATCAGTTGAGGTCAGGGGTTCGAGACCAGCCTGGCCAACATGGTGAAACCCTGTCTCTACTAAAATACAAAAATTAGTCAAGCATGGTGGCGCATGCCTGTAGTCCCAGCTACTCGGGAGGCTGAAACAGGATAATTGCTTGAACCCAGGAGGCAGAGGTTGCAGTGAGCTGAGATCATGCCACTGCACTCCAGCCTGGGCAATAGACCGAGACTCCATCTCAGAACAACAACAAAGAAAAACAAAAAAAGAAAAAATGAGGACTTCTTGTTCTGGGCTTGTTTCTCCCTGGCTAAGTATAATTTAAAATCCTAGACACAGTACAACAAATAAACCTAAGAGAACTACGAAGTGTTGAAGGAGGAAAGCAGACTAACAAGGACTTTAGGATTGAAGGAATCTGTGTGAACAGGGTTCAGTTCTCTGGGTTTTCTTTTTATCTCCCATATATCCTGGACTTAGAACTGGAAAATCCTGTAAATGGCAACAACCAACAAGCAAACACAATTTAAAAAGAAAAAAAGCCCCAGGAAAAGTCTGTTCTGTCTAGTCAAAGAACAGGAAAAGGAGCAATCCCTCAAAACAAAAATGTTGATAATACTCCTCCTACCCCTATCAAACACAAGGCACGGCCTCCTGCTTCCACAGTGTCAGTGAAGACAAACAGGAAGTCTGGGATTCCCCTCCACACTTGGTGGCAGCAAGTGACCCAGGACGAGGCTTCCCTCCCCACCTCCCAGCACTGTGTTGCTGGACTGCGCGTGGGGTTCTGCACTCCTTTCTCCCAATTACATGATCTTACTTGGATTTTGTAACATTTTTTTTTTTGCTTTGACCACTGCTTCTTCTTGAAACATGCTCTTCCCTTGCTGTGTCCAGGAAACCACAGTATCCTGGGTTTCCCCTCTCACTGAGCTTTTCAACCCCCACGCCCGGGATCATCTTTTCCTACCCAATTATGTTTAGCCATTCTCTAGGGTTCTGATCTTTGCTCATTTCTTTATTCATGTGACATGTTTTCTAAGT
The DNA here is from genome assembly GCF_001698545.2 of Rhinopithecus bieti. Classification (NCBI taxonomy): domain Eukaryota; kingdom Metazoa; phylum Chordata; class Mammalia; order Primates; family Cercopithecidae; genus Rhinopithecus; species Rhinopithecus bieti. The sequence goes on from NW_016818642.1 coordinate 1,150,003, forward strand.
AGCCTGCCTTCCATTCCCCTAGATTTTTACTTACTTAAAAAAAAAAAGTCAAAAAAAGAATACTAATCCTGGAAAATGGAAAAAAAAAAAGTCACATTCATTGAAGTGTAATTTACACATAGTTCACCCATTTTAGTGTTACGTTCTATGAATTTTGACAAATATATACAGTCTTGTTACCACCATCATAATCAAGATAAAGAATATCTCCATCACCCCCAAAATGTTCCCTTATATTCTTTGTTGTCATCCTTTCCCCCACCTCCAGTCCTTGGCAACCACTGGATCTGTTTTCTGTCCCTATAGTTTTGCCTTTGCCAGGAGGTAATTTTCCTGTACACTTTTACATCTAACAATAAAGACAATGCCTTCACATTCATCTCTCTCTCTAATGTTAACCTTTCGAGCTTCAGACTCACCTCTCCGATGTCTCCTGTTTGGGTCAGATTTAGGAATTTTTCTTCATGCGTTGAGAAGGTTGAGTGATTCCAAAGTTACCCAACCTCTGTGAGTTTTAGTTTTATTCCATAAAAGAGGGTAATGGTACTTATTTTGCTGATTTCTTGGGGAGGTTAAATAAGATAAACGTCACCAAGGAGACTACAAAACTGGATGTACACAATAGATGCACAATATATCATTAATATCGGTTGCTTTTGATGAAGTTTCATTTCCTCAAAGGGACCTCAAAGTTCCCTGGCCACCTTCGGATACTGAAGCACGGGGTTTCTGAGTCATAGGCCCACTTGCTGGAGAGTTCAGGCCTCACCAGAGACTAGAAATCATTCTCCCCACTGGCCAGTGCTATGTGTTGCTATAACACGTCAGGTGAGAGGATGTGTAACTCTTCAGATAACTGCTCATCTGAATTCTCAGAGACTTTGCAGGACAATTGAGTCTTGCAACCAACCAATTACTTCATGTAATGAGAATGCCTCAGGATCTCTGGTTAGCTTCAAGCTTATGGGGCTGATTTATATCTGAAATGAAGATTGTTTCATTTCAGATTCCTTTTACTTAAAGGCAAAAATAAAGCACAATGTTATCTTGCAGCAGATACTGCTCCAATGATTATTCATAAGGCCTGCAGGGCATTTCTAGTAATGTGTGCATGAATGGCCTTGTTTCACACTGGATGGGTACAGGGAGAGGTGGCAGACCCACTCACTCCTACACAGTTCTGTATTCTCGGTCTCCACATTTCCACATACTGTGACTCAGTAGCAATGTGTAATACATTCTGGGAAGCCATGTGATACTTCAGTGGATGCTGCTTCTCAATTTCTCTCTAGTTGAACTAAAAGAAAAAAAAAAAAAGGTCCTTTAATAAAAGTAAACTGACAAGGATCACATTGTTCTCATTTCAAACACACAAAAAGGAATTAAAATGTTATGAAATATGCCAGGCCATTTTTACTAATCCCTTAACCTCCAGAGAAAGGGCTTGCAATTAGTGTTACATTAGAATCGTCATAGCTTAGCAATTTTTTAATACTAGAAGGACTTCAGCTGATTTTATGCTATACATATACACTAAACATGCAGTTAGTGTAACCAAAAAAATTAAAATTACAATTGAGGTGCCACACAGTAAGTGAAAAAGGTGTAATGGTCTGTCTGGTCATAGAGCTAATAACCACTTTATGCAGAATGCAGTGAAACAAAGGTGCCTTTCTCAATAGCCAGAGTGCATTTGTGGCCAGCACTATTTTACTAAGGCCATATACAGCTGTACTTGGTTACAGGCACATTTGTTAAGTGAGACTATAAAAAACAGCTGTATTTGAGATCACATAGACCTCTGCACATTTTCTCCCTGTGGCAGCCAATCAGAAATCTTGCTGACAGGCAAACTTGTACAGAACAAATGATCCTATTTAGATTAATTCCTCTTAATGCCTTACCCAGGCCTACTTTCCTGGCATATGACGTAGAGAGCAGGTCAGTTCCATTCAAAACCTAGAGATAGAAAATTCAAGCTTGATTAGTTGATAAAATATATGACTACACTGGTAGAGAATGTGGAGTGCTCACTCTCTGTAAAAGTGAGGCTGGTGGGCTCTACCCCAGCTCAGAGCCGAGCACAAGGCACTCTGGAATATGAGCGTCCAGCCAGGAAGCAGTCTAGGGAATTGGTTTTAGCTGTGGCTCTTTCCTTACTGTTTTTGGTCTTCACTCTCCACCCAGAACCAGGATACACTCATACCCTTTGCCACGAAACTCTGAAATGCCGTTCCAGTCCCTGGTTCTGGGCTTTTGCCCATAGGATGTTAACCAGAGCCCTAGAGACGACTGAAACGTGCTTACTTGGCTAGGCTTGCTTGCTCTTCTGCCTCTGCAATTGACATGAGAAGAACATACCCGGGTTGCCCACTGGGACCACTAGAATAATGGGAGACCCACGGAGCAGGTGTGTGAGCTAGTCCAAGCCAAGATCAGCACAGCTGTCCAGCCAAGCCCTGCCTAGATGAGAGAAATAAATGCTTTCTGCTGCAGGCCATTAAGATTTTGCAATTTTGCAATTGTTTGTAATGCAGCAAAATGGTGGCCTCAGTTAACTGAAGCAGTCACCAAAACTGCCTGGCACTGCCTGCATCCCTTTTCCTGTCTGTCCCACAGGTCTCATTTATACAATGAAGGAGGGACTGGAGAACCTCTATTCCTACTAATGACAGCTGCAGACCAGGAATCCTGAGACGAAAACTGATCCAGACTCAAGGGTCTGAGATTTATTCAGGGCCTAGAAGGGTTGAAGAAAACACTTCCATTGGTACTGAAGTGGGCAGGCAGGGGACTTTGTCTCCAAAAATATCACCATGCATGTGCCACAACCATGGAAAAACTCAGCGACAGAAGGAAGGTCTGAAAAACCTGGGCCGCAGTATGTCCTGATAGCCAGCTCTCCAACAAACTTGTTTTTCTATTGGTTTAAACCCAGACAAATAAGCAAGTCAGAGACAGGACTGGAGAAAATGGAAATCTTTATTTTTAAACACTAGTACATTTTCAGGCTGTTTTAAAAAAGAAAAATCATGTTACATTAGTTCAAAACTATGCATCAAAGCATATTTATTTAAACTCTAATTTTACAAACACATAATGAAAGAAACATATATTTTATAAATATCTACTCAGAATATGTATTATGAAAAAAAGTGTTTAAAAATAACAGCCCCAGATCTCCCTCTTTAAATATATAAAATTCGCATACAATTCGTAAGAATTCTTTCTCAAGAGCCAAAGTTTCATTTCACAAAGGCCAACAACTCAGTTCCCATCAGACACAATCAAAAGTAATAGGAATATTCAAAAATGTAAAAGTTCTGTACAAGGGAAATACAGATAGCACACGGGTAAATCTCATTAGCATACATGCCATTTGTGTTTTAAAATGTTTTATAAAACTGCAATTTGAAACAAACAAGTGAGAGTCCTTCCCTGACTGTGGAAAATATATAAATTATTGCCCTCCCCGCTGGGTACCGAGGTGCCACCTGCTGGAGCTGGAGCGAGAGGTCCCCATGTGTTTCCTGACGGGGGCCCTAAGCCGCACAAGGGGACCCGCCTCCTCTGTGGCAGTGGCTTTTCCTAGTGGGTGATTCACTAGTATTTCCTTTCACTTAGAAAAATTCTTTGGGATCATAGAAGACAATTGCTCACACGTGAAAGCAAGACTAGAGATGATTTCAGATTGCTGCATCCAATTAATAATCTGTGTTTTGTATTTTTGGTGACCAAACTCGGGAAACCCGATTTACCACTGTCAGAGACACACCCAGTCACCTATGCCAGCAAAACTCATGGCACAGCCCCAGGGTTGTCCCTTCATCTTCTCTCTTCCTACCCAAGCTGCTCTGTGGCCTGCAGCGATGTATGCCGACTACTGTCTCTTCTGGCACTTCTTCTGGAAAGAGCTCTTCAAAAACGTGCGGTACACAGGGTCGGCCACATATTCGTTCTTAAACCTGGAGCTCAGCACTCTTTGTCTTTTTCTCTCCCCTTGGATAATGTCTGCTCCATAAAATGTGTCTTCAAATCGCATGTCAGAGGCTGTGGACTAAAAGCAGCTGGTGTTATAGTGCAAAAGGGCACGGCATTCGATCTTCAGAAGACTGGACAAAGATCTGACTCGTTCAGCTGGGGTTAGGGTGTAGACGCCCTGTGCACCAGCTCAGGCTAGAATGGCCCCAGGCATGACTTTGGGCTTCCCTCACCTCTCCCACCCAAAGTGGGGGGCTCCATTTAGCCCCACTTTCTCCAGGATCTCCCCACCCTCCACCCCCAGGGACCTTCCCCAAACAAAAGCAAGATTAACGCCTCATTTGAAACGTCCCTCATTTTTCATCTCCCCTCTGGCTCTTGCCTAATGAGGTTTTCGACAAATGTCAACAGTCATCTCTAAGTTACCTTTACTCCTACTTAGCTTTGGGCCTCTGCCCCACCCCTTCCCTGAAACTGTTCTTACTGAATGAAGTCCTAGTTGCTAATTCCTGTGACACCTTCCTATCCCTAAACTGACTTGACTAGTCTGCCAACTAATTACTGCTTAAAGCTCTCTCTCTTCTCTGTCATTTTGTAAACCCATTCTCCCGCTTCTCCTTCTCTGGCTGCTCATTTTGATGTCTCAAGGGTTCCCTTTCTTAACTGTCTGCTCAACTACAATGCCCTAATGTTTGGCGCTGGGCCTTCTCCTCTCCACTCCTGTTCCCCAGGCCTTTATGCCCACACCCCTGGCTTCAGTGTCTGCAGGAGATGCTCACATCTCCTGCTCCAGCTCAGGCCTGTATAAGTGCATTTCCCCAGCAGGCATCACAAAGTCCTTGTCTCAGAGGCCCTTCAAATCAGCCTGTCCTAAATTGAACTGGAAACCTTCCTTCTCCATTGCTGTCCTTCCTACATTCCATAAAAGGCACCACCATCCCCATGCACCCAGTTACACTGGCCAGAAACCTAAAGGCCCTGTAGACATTTCCCCACCGTGTCCAGGATTCCTCCTGCATGTACCTTGAAGCCCTTCTGCCTTTCTTGTTAATCCTTACTGACCCTATGGGGTAGGCCGTCACCTCTCCAAACCACTGCAATAAATGCTTTACCTCCAACCTATTTCCCACAGTACCACTGGAAGAAAGCTCTCTAAAAACCCTCTTACTATAAGACTCTACATGATCATATGCCCTTGGTTATAATTTCCCAACAGTCAACTGCCTTCAAGATGACATCCTCACTCCCTGGGCTAGACCTACATAACCTGGCCAGAAGCCTGACCCGTGCTCTCCTCAGACGACATCAGTTGCAGGTCCTGGCCATACTTGCCTGGCTCAGGGTCCCATGCTTCTCTGTCTTTGGACACACTGTTTCATTTTTGTGAAAGTTATTCTATTCTACTGTCTCTGCCCTCGGCAAGCTTAAGGGTCCTTCTTTGGGTCTCCTGTGGCCCTGACACATCCACTCAGTAGGATGAGGGCAGTGGTAGAGGTAAGGGGCAAATAAGTTTCTCCCCATCAGGGGAACCCCATAAAGATGAGGATATTAGGGACTGTGTACCCAATTTTACATGTGTTCCCCACTGCAAACAACGTGCCTAGTACTCGACTGCTGTTCAGTGTTTGCTGAGTGAGGGCATGTGGCTTTTTCTGTGATAATCAGATAAAGCCTAAAGTCTATGGTAGGCACTATTTTTGCTTCCCAATTCCCTACTATCTTGCTTCCTAAAATGCACTGGCAGCTGTTTTCACTGAGGTGGATGACTTCTGATGATATCAACACACAGTACATTTCACTGTGCTGAGACTGCTTCCCCTGGCTGCTGGCAGAGGCAGAGGCGAAAGACGCTTTAGGACTTGAAAACACACAGTCCATGATAAAGAAGAGAAAAACAAGAAAACAGCTACAAGGAAGCCTGAAAACAAAAAGTGTACCGAAGTGTAAAGGTGCTCATGTTTCCAGCCAGTTCATGGGACAGTTACTCAGGGTAAGAGGCCACCTCTACGGCTTCCCCCAGATACCATCTAGCTTCACTAGGGAAGAAAACTACATCATTATGGGCTGGTTGGGTTCCCTCTGCCCCTAGGAGAAAACACTTTTGTTACATTCATTCTTGGCAAGATACTTCCTCTGAGTAATCTTTCACTTTTGTAAGTGCTAAAGTTATCAAAGAAGAAAATAAAACATCTATGAAAGTGTTGCCACTGTGCAGAAACAGCACCAGTCGGCCTCTCAAATACAATAATAAAACCGATTTACCAGGAGCTCTAGCTAATTATGCACCGTTGCTATGGTTATTCTGTGAGACAATAAAAGGTAATGGGGCTGTTTCTGAAGTGAGTAGAAAAGAACCCCACACAATCACTGAGGTGGACTGCTGGCTCTTTTGAACAATTTCTCCCCCAGTCAGCGTGTGTCTGGATGAGGCGAAGTCATTAAAATACAAGGCCTCCTGACAAGGGCTGCTAACCTCCATCCTTAAAAAACAAAAAAGACTTTTCTAACCATAAAATATCTTCCATTAATGAGTTTTCCAATTAGATTTGTTTTGCCAACTGGAAAAAAAATAGTAATCATGGACAGACTAACCAAGGGTCTGAGGGCTATGTACTAACCTGAAGGAGAAGCAGGCTGGCTATGGCAAGACAATAAAGGTGGCCAACAGGACTTAGTGACTGTGAGCCTTTGTTTCCAAAGACATTTTCTACTTGGCTCAGCCGCTCAGAATAGCAGGCTGCATTCAGAGCGTATGGATGTGATTTATGTATTTTCACTGTTTTTTTTTTTTTTTTTTAATTAAAAATTTTCTCTGAGGATAAAAGAAATTGAATGTTGGTGAGCTTGTTCAGTGAAATAGACCTTAGAAAACCCAGGACCTGTGTTCAGAGACAGCCACAGGGGAAGGCATCCTGGTATCTGAGCGGAATCTTCTGTGAAACAAAGAAATTGTGATCACAGTATGAAAGCAACGAGCTTTCTTCTCATGTGATTAAGAAATAGTATTTGAAATCTACAAGACTCAGCTGGTAGGATGCTTAGTCATACATGGGTTAGAAAATGAAAGACCTAAGAGACTTCAAGAGGCTACCTACTCTACTCCCATCCTCTAAATCTCTAGGTGCTGAAAAAGGAAAAGAAAGGAGTGGGAGGAGCAGGGAGTAAGTAAGGGAAGAGGGGAGTCCAAGGAAGATAGGAATACAGAACGAGAGGAAGCTATCTCTAACATCTCGAAAAGGAAAAGTTTTTCAAGAAATTTCAGGTCTCAGAACAGTGACAAGTCATCTAAAGTTTTAGGTCTTCACTAAGATTTGGCTGGTATTTTTATAACAGGAATATTTAACTTTTTCTTTGCTTGCCATTGTTATCTAGTGGTTACTCTATTTACAGGTGTGTGGTCCCCTCTGAGCCATATTTCTCATTGAGTGGGTAGCAATATCACCACTCCTCTTGACAATTTCACTTTGAAGGACCTTCCTCTGAAGGATGCAGCTGAGAGGAAAGTCAGTTCCCACCTGATGCAGTTACTCTGCTGTCAGTATCCCATCTGATGGGAAAAAAGCTGCATATACAACTGAACGTTTAAGGCAAGCTTGTCCAACCCATGGCCCGCAGGCTGCATGCTGCCCAGGATGGCTTTAATGCGGCCAAACACAAATCTGTAAACTTGCTTAAAACATTATGAGATTTTTTTGCCTTTTTTTTTTTTATAGCTTACCAGCTATCGTTAGTGTAGTTTATGTGGGGCCCAAGACAATTCTTCTTCTTCCAGTATGACCCAGGGATGCAAAAAGATTGGACATCCCTGATTTAAGAAAATCCTTGGTTTTTCCAAAATAACCATGTAATCTATAGTGTCTCTTTCACTGCAGACAAGTATATCATAAGCACACACTAAACTGAAATTGTCGTTTATTCCGAAAAAAAATTTCACTTTAGTCAGAAAAACCTCATCCATTCAAATTTCTCTATTTAGGATTTATCATTTCACAGATGCAACAGATATAATTCTAAATGAATAAAACTGACTTCATTTCAGGGTCCACTAAATATTTTATGATACAATAATATGAAGCCTAAATTATTGTGAATTATGTTTTTCAACTTCAGTTTTAATTATCTGTCCATGTTTGTTCATCTTTTAATGGTATGTGAGGGCATGAAACTAGTATTTCCTTTTTAAAAAACTACTTTAGTATTCCCACAACTAGCATTTAGGCTTTGTTTATCCCTTTTATCATGAAAGTCAGAGTTTAGCTTAATTATGAACTGACACAAACATCAGTGAATCAGTGACTTTCTGAGACAGAAGTTAGTCAATCCATGATAAACCTATAGAAGAACAGACAGACATTCAATTATGCCACGTCCTCTTTGATCTACTGAATACTTTCTTTTAATGTTGCTTCTACTAACAAGATTGCAAATGCCTTGATGGTATCTTTGTTTGCTCCTGGTGTTTTGCACAGAGCACATATTCAGTAAGTATTTTTGTGCACCAATAAATGTTAACACAAAGAAGCATCATTTGACTTCATTAGAAAAATAAGGCACATGCATTAGTTTCCCTGATTCTGTCTGAATTTGAAGTTTGCTTCAATAGGTTTCACTAAGGAAAAAGTTGCATTGGCTTTCTTTAGAATAATCCAAAAACCCAAGGATGTTTCCTGCCAGGCTTGGGAAACATGAGGTAAGGACAAGGAATTCACTTGGCAGGTCCCCAAGTGGCATCTGCCAGTACTTACAAATCGAGCTTTCACTCTCTTGGGTAACTCTTCATCTAAAGTGTAGATGTCCTCTCTCTTCATTGCTATCTGGGATCCATCTTCAAACTCAACCTAATGAAATAAGATAATATGATACACATTAAAAAAACAGCACTGACCATTTTTAAAGGTTCCAATCAACTACATAAAAAGATGAAAAGGACTCAAACAGAACAAACAAGGGAACCAGCCGAAGACCAAAGGAAGTAAGAAGAGTTATTTCCCTTATTAAACTAAGTACAGGCCGGGCATGGTGGTTCACGCCTGTAATCCTAGCACTTTGGAAGGCTGAGGGAGGCAGATTCCAAGGTCAGGAGATTGAGACCATCCTGGGCAACATGGTGAAACCCTGTCTCTACCAAAAATACAAAACTTAGCCAGGCATGGTGGTGCATGCCTGTAGTCCCAGCTACTTGGGAGGCTGAGGCAGGAGACTTGCCTGAACCCGGGAGGCAGAGGTTGCAGTGAGCTGAGATTGCACCACTGCACTCCAGCCTGGCGAAGAGTAAGACTCCGTCTCAAAACCAAAAAAATAAATAAACTAAATGCAAAATACATTTTAAAACAGGCCAAAATTCTTGGAAATGAGTGTCTTGGAATATGGGATATGAAAACTTTATCTGGCAAAGCAAAAACAAAGAAAAGTAGCTGCTGATCAAATGGAAATCATAAAACATGAAACTGTGGGAAATTTAGCATTAAAATGGGTTGGGTCTGTTAACACCATTTCTTTAAGAGGCTCTGACAACGTAACAAGGAGAACGGTTTCTCTCTGTGAAAGGAAATATGACATATTTCCTTTTTTTTCTTTTTAATTAAGACAGGGCCTTGCCCTGTTGATCAGGCTGCAGTGCAGTGGCCTGATCTCAGCTCACTGCAACCTCAACCTCCCAGGCTCAAGCAATCCTCCCACCTCAGCCTCCTGAGAAGCTGGAACCATGGCCATGTGCCACCATGCTCAGCTATTTTATTTTATTTTATTTTTTAGTAGAGACAAGGTCTCACTAGACTCAAGCAGTTCTCCCACGTTGGCCTCCCAAAGTGTTGGGATTACAGGTGTCAGCCACCATGCCCGACCTGTTTACTCTTATATAATAATCCTTCCAGATAAAATAATTTCTCCAATTCTTACAGAGCTTGAACTTTCAAAACTCACTTGTCAAATTCAATCAAATGCCATCAAAGGAGCTAGGAAAATCTGTTTCTCAACTTGCTAACATGTAAACCTCATCAATGTGTGAAAATACGTCATTATCTAAAACAAAATGTTTAAAACTTTTTTCACACTAACCAAATGGAAGCAAATAATTCCATAACCAATTTTTTTTTTAACATTTTAAAAGATTTTGTCAAAGAAAAGATAAGTAACCACATTTGGTTAGTGCTACATGTAAGAAGCTTTACTTTTGCACTTATTATTTAATTAAATGTAATTAACAGAAACCTAGAGCACCTAGGTTTAGATTGGTTTAGGTTTAATCCAACATGAACTGATCTAGCAGGAAACAAAAGGGATGTAATCAGGTAGAATACTTAATATGTTCTAATTCTGAACCACATGATATTTTTCAAGTCCCTAAGTTTTGTTTGTCTGAATTTTTTACTTTTAAGAAATGAAAATATGCTTGTACTTCTTGTCAAGAGGTAAGTTAAACCACACAGAAGTGCCATGTTAATAAAAAAAATCTAGAGTTTGAAAAAAATTTACACTTATTTTTGTTTTTTGGTTTTTTCTTGAGACAGAGTTTTGCTCTTGTTGCCTAGGTTGGAGTGCAACGGCATGATCTCGGCTCACTGCAACCTCTGCCTCCTGGGTTCAAGTGATTCTCCTGCCTCAGCCTCCCAAGTAGCTGGGATTATAAGCATGCCGCCACCATGCCTGGCTAATTTTTATATATATTTTTTAGTAGAGACGGGGTTTCACCACGTTGGTGAGGCTGGTCTTGAACTCCTGACCCCAGGTGATCTGCCTGCCTTGGTCTCCCCAAGTGCTGGTATTACAGGTATGAGCCACTGTGCCCAGCCACACTTATTGTTTAATTCACAGAATGTCCAACTGATATATTGCTGCACTTTGCATTAAACAAACACTCTCTTAAGCTTGGGTGGATGATAACATTAACTGGCCACATCTGTGCCAATGCATTGGTCTAGGTTTGCAGAGACGCCCACGTAGGTATGTCTCTCAGGCAAAAGTTACCAATTCTGGTTGATGAACATCCATCACTACCTTAATAAAGGTCAAACATATAATTGAATGTATTATCATCCACGAACTGTTAGCATTTTGAATAAGCTAAACAATACAGTGGAATTAGGTGCCAGTCACATGAGAACTCTTGCTGCCACTTCTGGGAGGGCTGACAATGGGAAGGGTTTTCTTCCTGGCCTTGTTTGAGCAGAATCATTTCTTTAACATTTAACTAGGCCATAGTGTCATCTGATTTACACAATTTGATAGCATAGCTAGAACGACCTGTGCCTACTTTCATTTGTTTTAGACCACTTAAAACATCTAAAAGACAAAAAACAATTACAAATCTAGAAGGGAGTATGCTGTGCTAGGACTAGGGTAACCAACTATCCTAGTTCACCTGGGACTCAGGGGTCCCTTGGGATGTAGTTATTTTCAGTACTAAAATCAGGGATGGTCCCAGGCAAGCAGGGATGGTTGTCCACCCTAGTTAGGGCGGAGCTGAGAGAGAATTTTGGCCCTCTCTTTACCAGCTGTGTGCTCTCAGACAAATTATTAAAAAATTATTCTTAAATCATTAAAATTTGGTTCACAGCCTTTCTTCCCTCATTTGTAAGACAGGAGTCAATAACATCTATTTTGTAGGACTACTCTGAGGGTCAAAAAATGCATATGCCTAATGCCTAGTATATTAAGCACTGTGCAGCAGGTATTTATTTATCTGTCATATCTATTTTTAAAACTGTCTTTATTTGATGGTGAAGTTTAATAATTAGACACAAAACACAAAATGATCTCAAAAGGCCACTTGGCTTAATGAGGAATTTTAAACTACTTGTGCTTGAGAGACAATTTTAATATTAGTCTTAACTTTTTCATTGAGTCTATAAATATGCTTACAGTTTTATATTGATAGACCATATAAATTCAACTGAAGTTAACACACTGATTACTAATTAGCCTGAATTTCAACATATTCTCATTATGTGATACTTTTCATGTAGCAAATGGCTTTGCTACATGTAAGAAGCTTTACTTTTGCACTTATTATTTAATTAAATGTAATTATTTTATTGTGCATTATGTAGTAATGCTTCTTTTTCTGGATCCTCCAGTATTATTAGCCTGTCTTGCGATTTTTGCCTAATTCTGGTCATTCTAATGCAAAGATGCTCCAGTACCTTTACTATTATAAATAACTTGAATTTGTGTCTTGAGACCATATGCAAATACCATATGCAAAGGGGGAAATGGCCTTTACACAGACACACAGACACACACACACACAATGTATGTGCATACATCCTCCCCTATCCATTCCCCTTGGGTTTTTCTAGACCATGAAAAACACTCTCTCCTAAGTTTTTCAAACTTCTTTGAACACCTTTAATTGCACTGTGCTCCAGTTCCTGACGCAGTGTCTTATAATGCACTCTTCCATTTAAGCTCTTGCTCCTTATCAGTCTTTGAACAATTTCTCTGTTGAAACTGACAGTCTTATCATTCTCAAGCTGTTTCTCAACAGGCCTGAACCTTCTTGCTTTTTCTCCTTTTACTTCAATCTTCCTGTTTTCACTCTACACTTTAGCCTAAGAATCTTGATTTCTGACACAGTGTTACTGAAAAGTCTACAATGTATTGGCTCTAAATGTCCCCTTTTAAAACCTTTCTGAAGGAATATAAATGTACATGTGCTACCCACGTTGTTTCCCTTATTAAAGTTTAACTCATGGCCAGGCGCGGTGGCTCAAGCCTGTAATCCCAGCACTTTGGGAGGCCGAGACGGGCGGATCACGAGGTCAGGAGATCGAGACCATCCTGGCTAACACGGTGAAACCCCGTCTCTACTAAAAAATACAAAAAACTAGCCGGGCGAGGTGGCGGGCGCCTGTAGTCCCAGCTACTCAGGAGGCTGAGGCAGGAGAATGGCATGAACCCGAGAGGAGGAGCTTGCAGTGAGCTGAGATCCGGCCACTGTACTCCAGCCTGGGTGACAGAGCAAGACTCCGTCTCAAAAAAAAAAATAAAAATAAAAAAATAAAGCTTAACTCATTCTCATTTCTGGGTGAAATAAAAGTAATTCATTTTTAAATTGTATATATACTCTTTAATACTATGTAGGGTTCCCTAGTGAACAGAATGTCCAACTGATAGCCGTACTTTTCATTTAAACAAGCATTCCTTTAAGCTTGGGTGGATGATAACCATCAGCTCCTTGTGACATTAACTGGCCACATCTATGTCAATGCACTGTTGTCTAGCTTTGCAGAGATAGGGGGTGGAGTGGGGAGAGCATGTCTCTCAGCAAGAGCCAATTCAGGGGCCGCTGGTTGAAGAGTGGCCATCACTGTCTTGGCTGAAGGTGAGATGAATCGGCCAACTAGTCTCTCCCCATACAACAGAAACAGTGGAAGGCAGCCTGTCTTCTAGTCACTTATCTTTCTGGCAGAACCATATTCCTTACAATTAAATCATTCATCAAATGTTGTTAAGAGTTTCCCAGTGTCCAACTTGGTAATAAAATTCCAGGGTTTCGATCTGGGTCATTACACATTGAATCTTTGCCTCCTGCATAAAATAAGAGGTGCCCCAAATTGATGTGGCTTATTGATCAGCAGCACACCTGAGATACTATCTCCTTCTGACTTATCATGTCAATCTTAGCAAGCATCACAGAGAAGGAAGAACCCACCTGGTACATGTGGGCAATATTTGATCCAAAATATTTTGCTCCATAGAGTTTGCCATCGGGCCACTTGACTTGGACGACTTCTCCCTCAGCCGGTGGGCCCAGCTTCAGACAGTCTCGGCTCTGCAGAATAAACAGAGACAGGCTTTTCAAGAGGAGTGCCTAAGTTACTGCATTTAGAACTTAGCAAATGATGAACTCCTGGCAATTAAAAGGAGTTATTGCCTTTGTGTTTTATGGATTATGATCTCGCATGGGTGTTCAGGGGAACAGATGTGAGCCAAAGGAGTATTTAAAGATTCAGCCTATATCATAAAGTTGCAAAGGAGCCACCATAATCCAAGCAGAAAAAAACAGCAGCATTTACATTTGCTATTTGAAAAAGAATTGTTCAGGGGGTAACTAAAATATGCATAGAAACCGCTTTAGCTGAGGAATAGACCAGCTAATGATTTATAACACCTGACATTTATATAGCATTTTGCAGTTAACAAAATACTTCAGCATACATCTCATGTGATCTTATAATCAACCCATGACATAGAAAGAGATTGTTAATTATCCCCGTTTCAGTGACAAGGAAACTGAGACTCCTGCGAGGATCCTTTAAGTTGCCAGGATCTCTGAAGAAGTGAAGCTGAATGGGAGAATAAAAGACACCCAGGTGACAGTGGAGCAGGGGAGAAATGGTGTGCAACTGAAGCAGGCAGGACTTGCCAATGCAGTGGGGAAGGGAAAACAGGAGCACCTGCAGCATGGCGGGTGGAGCTGGGTGGGTGTGTCCTGTTTAGCACACCCCTTCTAAAGACCCCCTGGACCTCCCTACATAAATGGCTTCTGCCAGCATCTCCTGTTAATTGACTAGCCCACCTTTTTCTGCAGGTAACCATGGTGGCACCCATAACCAGAATCTTTTCATTTCAGATCTGTTTCACGTTGCCACCTCCCAAGGCAGTAATTCAGAACAAACTCCCCGGGTGATTAATCCTGAAAGGTGCTTTTATTTTTATTTTATTTTATTTTATTTTATTTTATTTTTAAGGCATGGGAGCGGGACAGGGAAGATAGTAAAACATTTAAACATTTGCTCACACCTAGTTTGCAAACTTTTAAATTTGTATGTATTGAGTAGGACGCTATACAATTTTAATACAAGGGAATTAAATACTTGACTATGGTAATTTTTAATTTCTTTTGCACAGTTAGCAATTCATGATTTGCTAATACTGGTATTTTACTGACGAGGACAATCTGAATGACCGAAATGCACACTTGACCAATCAAGCTATAAATGCAGACTGGGCACATTCTGTGGTTTAAATGAGAGGCATACACAGGAAATATTTAGTTGTTTATGACTGGAAATCTACCATGTATTATTTCTTATTACTAATAGAAATTGTGCCTTATAAAGGAGTGGCCACTTCATTGCTGGGTTAGGAGTATACACGGAAGGCCCAGCTGTTCATTTTTCTACCTGCAGGCTATGCTTCCATTAGAGTTACAGCAAAGAAAAAAATAGCTTGCTCAGAGGCTCTACAGAACTGACAATATGCATCTAACTTAGTCAAATGAAAGTAAGTCTTTTGTTGGCCTTCATAATACTTGACCTCAGGACATGCGGAATTGAAAGGGTAGGCTGTAGAGATGTATTCAATGTATGCCCACGGGGTTACCACCTCTCTTTCCATTTCCCTTCCCAAGATTTATGTGGTACCAAGAACACTGGAAGGTATAGCTTCTGAGTACAAACTGATTACATGTGTCAGTCTCTGAGGTTAGAGAGTCGCATCAGCTCTGGATTCCTCTGAGCTGAAGCCCAGGTGCTGGGGTAAGCATGGTGGCAGGAGGTGGCATATGCTTTTCCCGCTGCTAACGCTTTCTCCCATGTGGAGGGATCTCCACTCAGATAATACATCTGGCTCATCTTCACCCCCTGTTAACCTTTTACAAGAGGATTGGTTATGACTTACTTTTATTTTTGAATTCTGAAGGAGACTGTATTTCCCAAACTATGTGTCATGGTACCCTGGAGTGCCACAGCAAACTCATGGGGACCCTGTAGAATACATTCAAGGGAAGCACGGTGACACTTGTGAGGCACCCAGCTTACTAATACTGGTGAGTTATTTGGACCTAATTTACTTAACACATAGAACTGTTAGGCATTTCTTTTGACTGAGAGGCACTATAAAAAGCATGCTGAGGTACGAAGGGTGCTGTGAGCCAAGAAAGTTTGGTGACCTCTAGATCAGCACCTTCCCTTTTTCTCTGGAGCCATCATGCAGACAGAGAACCTGCACTCTGCTCTGCTCCTTCCACAGAGAGGAGCCTGCACTTTCCTGTACTGCCCATCACTAGGTAAGCCTGTCTAATTCCAGGGTCCATATTTGAAACCTGTTTGCCCACAGATATAAGCCGCACTCCTCAATATCTGCTTTATTACTCATAAAGGTAATACGTTATACCTCCAAATCCTGACTCCTCTGTCTCGCTTTTCCTCAGGCAGGGTGAGACATGCTATTTATTGGGTACTTCTCGAATCCCCACAGAGGCAAGTCAAAGCCTCAGGAAATTCCAGAGGCTGTACCCTGCACTTTCTTACCCACACAAACAACTTTCAAGCAGGAGAGTTACGGCCTCACTTTCCTTATCATTTAGGTCCTTAATTTTACGGATTTGCCCTTCAGCAGAACTTTATTCACCTTTAAAACAAAATCCCTCAAAATAAATCCCGACCTGCAATTTTAGGTACCATATCACCAAGGAGAGGTGAGGGACATAGAAACGCGGACTAGACAAGCATAAACTGCATTCGAGCAGTTTAATCTTAAAAACATAGTTTCATTAACAAACTGAATGGATGAACTTTACTAAGTGACAATTCTTTTTCAAAAAGGCTTTTGGAAACAATGCCTGGGATACTTTGGTATCTTTTATTACTAATTGTAAACTAACCTTTTACTCACAGGAAATCTTAATTTAGCATTGGAAGTGCCTGACCTCAACTAACTCCTTACTGCTCAGCCTCCTCCTAATGTTGCTCGGTATCAGCCACAAAGATTAAATTCATAATCTTTCATGCCAAACTCAAGACGACACTTCAGTTTGCTTTCTCAATCTTCTTGCTTTCAAAACTCTTTTTCTTTATTTATAGAAGAAAAATAACAAACCAACTTTGTAACAAGTTAACTTATTCTGTGCTTCCCCACCTCCAAAACCAGGGGCACGATTCTCATCCATAACAGCTCCTTTCTCACCCTTCACCAGGTCATTCAGCTGGAAGGATATATATTTTGATGAGCATATAACTTTATTTAGTATGTAAAATTCATTATTTACTCCCTAGCTATTTTCCAAAAGAAGTTAAGGTAGCTTGGAGTAAAACATAAAAGCGCTTATTTCTGTAACATCTACTTTCATCATAAAGAAATAGTGTCAATTCATCAGCTGTTTCACATTTTGAGTTTGCCAGCAACTTCCTATGACTACGTGGGAAATAAATTTAAACAAGAATGAAACTAGAAGCATGTGGGCTGATGAAAAGAAGTTGAAAGGTTTGATATTTAGGCTTCTCTGATTCTCTCCAAAGTAGAAGCTGGTGGGTGTCCCCAAAATTGTTTCAATCACTAATTCAAAACCGATTTACTGACCACCTACTGTGTGTGAGCCACTAGGAGCCAATAAAGCCCACCGGCCCAAGCCAGAGACAGACAGAGGGCATTGCACCCACACATGAGGCCTGTCACACTAAACTCCACAGTTTTGTGGGGTGGGAGTCTCCAGGGTCCTTGCAAGGGGGGAGATCTATGAGGGCTTCAGAGTAGAACTTTGATTTTATTTACAAACTAGGTTTCTGAGTAAGATTTCATTTGGGGTAAAAAAGTTTCTTTTAAAAATAAAAGGTCTGGAAGATGGCCAAATAGGAACAGCTCCGGTCTATAGCTCCCAGTGTGATTGACGCATAAGACGGGTGATCTTTGCAACTGAGATACCTGGTTCATCTCACTGGGACTGGTTAGACAGTGGGTGCAGCCCATGGAGGGCGAGCTGAAGCAGGGTGGGGCGTCGCCTCACCCAGGAAGTACAAGGGGTCGGAAGATTTCCAATTCCTAGCCAAGGGAAGCCGTGACAGACTGTTCTTGGAAAAACAGGACACTCCTGCCCAAATACCGCACTTTTCTCAAGGTCTTAGCAACCAGCAGATACGGAGTTTCTCTCCCGTGCCTGGCTCGGTGAGTCCCATGCCCACAGAGCCTTGCTCACTGCTAACGCAGCAGTCTGAGACCAAAGTGTGAGTTGGCAGCCTGGCTGGGGGAGAGGCGTCTGCTATTGCTGAGGCTTGAGTAGGTAAACAAAGCAGCTGGGAAGCTTGAACTGGGCGGAGCCCACCGCAGCTCAAAAAGGTCCACTGCCTCTAGACTCCACCTCTGTGGGCAGAGCATAGCTGAACAAAAGGCAGCAGACAACTTCTGCAGACTTAAACTTCCCTGTCTGACAGCTCTGAAGAGAGAAGTGGTTCTCCCAGCATGGCGTATGAGCTCTGAGGAAGGGCAGACTGCCTCCTCAAGTGGTCCCTGACCCCCGTGTAGCCTAATTGGGAGACAACTCCCAGTAGGGGTAGACAGACACCTCATATAGGCAGCTCCCCATTAGGGACAAAGCTTCCAGAGGAAGGATCAGGCAGCAATATTTGCTGTTCTGCCTCCACTGGTGATACCCAGGCAAACAGGGTCTGGAGTGGACCTACAGCAAACTCCAACAGATCTGCAGCTGAGATCTGCCGCAGTATTCACAACAGCAAAGGCTTGGAACCAACCCAAATGTCCATCAATGATAGACTGGATTAAGAAAATGTGGCACAGACACACCATGGAATACTATGCAGTCATTAAAAAGGATGAGTTAATGTCCTTTGCTGGGACTTGGATGAAGCTGGAAACCATCATTCTGAGCAAACTATCACAAGGACAGAAAACCAAACACCGCATGTTCTCACTCATAGGTGGGAACTGAACAATAAGAACACATGGACACACAGCAGGGACCATCATACACCGGGGCCTGTTGAGGGGTGGGGGGCTGGGGGAGGGATAGCATTAGGAGAAATACCTCATGTAAATGATGAGTTGATGGGTGCAGCAAACCAACATGGCACATGTATACCTATATAACAAACCTGCACGTTGTGCACATGTACCCTAGAACATAAAGTATAATTTGAAAAAAATAAAATAAATAAAAGGTCTGAAAAAAATTAAGTATATCAAAAGGTCTAAAAATGAAGGGATGTAGTTTGTGGAATGCAACAGCTTGAGTGGTCTGCCCTCCCTCTTACAGGTCTCCAGCTGGTTCACATATGCTTGGGTTCAGCACCAGGAACCAGGCACTAGAGCACAGCTTCTCAAAGTGTGTTCCCAACCCTGGAGCACACATTAAAAATGAGAATTCCAAGTATCCCCAAAACTCTCTCTGACTTAGGGGTTCTTTTTTTTTTTTTTTTTTGGTGACGGAGTCTCGCTCTGTCGCCCAGGCTGGAGTGCAGTGGCTGGATCTCAGCTCACTGCAAGCTCCGCTTCCCGGGCTCACGCCATTCTCCTGCCTCAGCCTCCCGAGTAGCTGGGACTACAGGCGCCTGCCACCTCTCCCGGCTAGTTTTTTGTAGTTTTAGTAGAGACAGGGTTTCACCGTGTTAGCCAAGATGGTCTTGATCTCCTGACCTTGTGATCCGCCCGTCTCGGCCTCCCAAAGTGCTGGGATTACAGGCTTGAGCCACCGCGCCCGGCCGCGACTTCTTTTAAGCAATCTAGAATTTAAGGTCGATTATAGAAAAGGATGTAAAATGCTAAAGAGGCTTTTCCTAATGCAGTTTACTTAGTATGTTATTGGAGTAAGTAAACACCTTTGCTAGAAAATTATATGCATTAAAACCTTGATAAATGCATTTTTCTCAGTTGCTGTCTAGACTCTTTGAAGCAGTTCGTCTTCACCTAACATAAATAGCTGTTTGCCATTTGCTGTACTGCCTCCAGGGATGTGTAAACTTGCCTGCAATCTACCAGAGCCTTGTTCTCAAGGACACTGGTGTCTGGAGCTGTCAGTAAGCCCGTAGCTACAGTACTAAATAGATGATGTGAAAATTAAAGACAGAAATCATAATCACGGTGAAGAGTGGCCTTTTGGCTATGATCAGTTACTTCAAGGATCTATACTTGCTCCACCAACTAAAAGGAAAAATTCATCTGCCAGTCTGATTACCTGAATTCTGAAGTCACCGAGTTCTTGGAACTCTTATGAGACCCTTCTAAAGGGACTCCTAGAAGCTGCTGTCCTCAAATGTTGTCTTAGCCCTATCCTCAACCCCATTACTACTCCTTACGTGTATAAACCACACAGCAGGTAGCCCCATCTGTGAGCAGAGTTGCATCAGATGAAGATGTGGCACAGGTGCTCCCAGTAGTTAATTGGCATAGAGTTTGGCTCCTCTGGCAGTCCCCCTTGGGGAGAATGCTTAGGTGACCTGGGGCAAAATGCCGCTAGCATTTCCAGAGATAATCACCAGCTCGTTACTGGACCCTGGCAAGGATTAACAAGACTGACTGACAGCCATGTAAGAATCGTAGTGGCTATCTGTCATCTGTTCGGCTGCCCAGCTTTGGAACCCCCTTCTCCCCACAGTCTAATGGGGACTGAGCTGGCCTGATATCATAGTCGCTGAACACTGCCAGACACTTCCTTCCCCAGCTTCTCTCACAGCAAAGACAGCTACAGAGGCCTGGCCAGTGGGCTACACCAGTCCAGGATTTAGAACCTGTGATCAGAGATGCAGGAATACAAGTAGAAGGGAGAATTTCCTCAGACAGCAGTGACAGCAGCAGCAGCAGCACTCGCAGGCCTATGGCAGAGGCTAGGTCCAGTCTCACCACATACAGGGAGGCAGTGTGTCCTTCCTGGATGGCATCTGTGGCCTGGTCTTGCCCACAGCTGCAGCTAAACAGCCTCCTTTTTGTTCTTGCCTGTTTTCTGACCTTTGTTTTCTGCATTCCTGGAGATTCTGGAAGTTCCCCAATAACCTTTCACTACATTTCTGTACAGCCTAAATCAAGGTCAGTTTCTGTTGGTTGCCATTAACCATCCTGATAAGTAACTGCTAGTTTGCATGATGGCAGATCCCGCCTCTCACAAAGTGGAAAGAAACCTCTCACTTAACAATGGAATATAAAACTGGAGGACTTCCCACACCATGCAAAGGCCCAGCTGCAAAACCATCCTCCTCAAAAAGAAGGGGGCATATTGATGGAAGCACCTACCTGTTCACAAGGATTGGTCCTAGACGACTGGCAGCAGTCTCCAAGTTTTCAATATCCCCCAGTATAAGGATGTGCCCTCTCTGAGGATATCCACAAGAATGTATTCCAGACGATAAAGTCACCAAGCACCTGAGGAATGCCCAGCTCTTAGCAATGGCCTCTCACGGGGGCTACTCTGATGGGGATATACCACTTTGGACTGCTTGTTAAACATGTCATAAGCACCCTTCATGTAGAGATTAGCAAAGAATGAAAACACTTAAAAATTATTTTTAAGGCCCAGCATGGTGGCTCACGCCTGTAATCCCAGCACTTTGGGAGGCCAAGGCGGAAGGATTACTTGAGCTCAGGAATTCAAGACCAGCCTGGGCAACATAGCGCGACTCCATCTCTATAAAACAAACAAGAAGTATTTTTATGAATAATTCTGAGCTTCTATATATTCAGTAGGGAGAAACTGTAAAATCTCTTAAAGATATAAAAAAAATTTTAAACCTCGTATGTCTATCACAAGTGATCACTGTCACCATATTTGGAGTTTTTTTTTTCCTATACTTCTAATTTTAAAATAATTAAAAGAATTTTCTCTGTGCTCTTTTCTTTAAGAATTAGGACATCCTATACATGCACAATCTTTCCCCTGCAGAGGTCCAGCCTTTATTTTCTTTCATGTTAGAGCACAGCTGATCTGTCTCTAAAGCCATCTGTCATGAGCTCGGAACTGCAATTCGTGCCATGTTCCTTCGCTTCCTTCCACAGCATTTTGGGGTGGAGGCCTTTTCTTTTTTATTGGGGCAAAATATCCATAACATTAAATTTACCATTTTAACCACATTCAATTGTACATTTCAATGGCATTAAGTTCATAGTGTTGTGAAATCATCACCACTCTCCCTCTTCAGAACTTTTTATCTTTCCAAATAGAAACTCTGCAGTCATTAAACACTAACTCCCCATTATCTCTGCCATCAGCCCCTGGCAACCATTATTCTACTTTCTGTCTCTGAGAATTTGACTATTCTGGGTACCTCATCTAAGCAAAATCCTACAATATTTCTTTTGTGGACATCTATAATATACCTTGATATTTGCCACCTACGATTACATCACAAGCATTTTCTTAGCTATTAATTATCTTTTTAAAAGTCCATTTTACTTGCCAAATATATGCAACAGTATAGATGTACCACAATTAATTTAGCCACTCTTCAATTAAATATTTAGATCATTGCAATTTTCCCCTATCATATACAATGCTATTGTATATTTTTCATAAATCTTTGTCTGAATTACTAACTCTATTCTTAGACTCCTAGAACAAGAGTTACTTAGTAAAAAGGCATATAAACTATTTATAAACTTAGTTTCATCAGCTTTGAAAAATTCAACATCGACTCATTTCTCTAGTGCAATAAATAAATCTAATGTTAACCACCAGAGAAATTTCTGATTCAGCTGGTCCAAGCCAAATGCCCTTCCAGGCAATCTCATGCTCAGCAGGGTGGGAACTGCTATTCTGGGAGGTTATCTCGCAGCCTAAACTATACATTCTGTGTATAATGAAAGAACCAATTCTATGCCCCTTTTTCTGACTGCATCTTTTTCAGAGTGAGAGCTTTCTAGCATGCTTAGAAGAAAATCTGGAATGCTTCCACCCTGAGGTATCTGTATCTAAGTGTGTTCTGTGCTGGTTCTACACTCCTGTAATTTCAGGCTCTAGGTTAATCGATTCAAGTCAAGCTGCTTCTATACTGACACTAATCATTCAGGGAAACTCCAAGTCTACTGTCCACTTTCTCTTTTTAGTAGTTTTGAGACAGGGTCTCACTCCTGTTGCCCAGGCTGGAGTGATTGCAGTGGCATT
This sequence comes from Rhinopithecus bieti, assembly GCF_001698545.2. NCBI lineage: Eukaryota > Metazoa > Chordata > Mammalia > Primates > Cercopithecidae > Rhinopithecus > Rhinopithecus bieti. Next base: position 1,172,807 of record NW_016818642.1, read on the forward strand.
ATCACAGCTCACTACAGCCTTGGCTTTCCGGGCTCAGGTGATTCTCCCACCTTAGCCTCCCAAATAGCTGAGAATACAGGTGGGTGCCACCAGGCTTGGCTACTTTTTTTTTTTTTTAAGTAGAGATGAGATTTTGCTATGTTGCCCAGCCTCAGCCTCCCAAAGTGCTGGGATTACAGGTGTGAGCCACCACGCCTGGCCTTGTTTGTTTCTTAAAGGATACACACACACCTTTTCTGAACTGCAAGATGCTGTGGTTGTCCCTTAAGCTGAAATGAAGCCCATCTTGCTTCCTCAAGCAGCCAACTTTTTTTTTCCACCAGCCACACTTGGCCAATGTCCTCACACACAACTTTTACCTATCTTCTAAAAGATAGGTCTGTTATTTTCACAGAAATAACAGTACTAACACTTATTTGGTGAATTCCTGAAAGCCAACTAGTTTTTTGTTGTTGTTGCCTTTTGTAGAGACAAGGTCTCACAATGTTGGCAAGGCTGGTCTTGAACTCCTGCCCTCAAAAGGTCCTCCTGCTTCAGCCTCCCAAAATGTTGGGATCACAGGTGTGAGCCACAGTGCCTGGCCCACTGCTTTGTTAGTATGCACTTCCCTCCAGTGATGAGCCCAAAGTGGACACAACGGTTGGTTAAGGTAGTGAGATCCCAGAGATGGAAATTGTTTTGTTATTCTGGAAGTTATTACAGCATTAAGCCTCAGAGGTATATTTTCCAAAGCAGTCACATCTTTGTAATATTAGAAATAGGTGAGATTCTGGCATGCAAAAACTTTAAAAGGCCTAGAAAGTACAAAGTTAGGCAGCTGTTTTGGAAATTACTTTTCTGGTTCCTTTGAAGTGAGGAAGCATAACAAAAGCCAATAACTAGAAACAGGGGTGACGCTGGGGGGTTGACCACACCCAAAAGGCCTGCGGGGGAGGGACCAGGAAGGCAATGTGGGCACAAGAGCAGCAGTTTTAACCCACTGATAAGGGGTTCTCTGCATTCCTGCCTTCTCCTTCCCTTGGAGTGCGTCCTCTGGGCCAGGGACTGAGCTCAGCACTGAGAAAACAGAGACAAAAAAGACCCAGCCCTCTCAGAGACATTTCTCTCAAAGGATTCAGATCCAGCTGGGGACTCAAATACACACATGAGTATCTGCAATACAAGGCACTGTGTGTGACTGTAGGTAGTTAGGCAAAGAGGCAGGAACTCTGTGTCTGTGACCCGCCCTCCCAGGACATCAACTGTGGTCAGGACTTTCTTCTTAAGATTAACCAAAGTTCCTCATGCTGCTTCCTCCACGTTAAGCCACCTGCACAAACTGAGCTAATTACAGACACCTCTCTCAGGACAAGTTGTGGTGAGAGCAATAATGTAGGCCTTAAAGACAGATGTCAAAGGGAGAAGCCAGCGGGCGGCTCCTGCGGCACCCTGTGGGGACCACTGTTTGGGGCTCTGGCATTGTCAACCTGATTTCGTCTGGGCTCGCAGAGCTGATCAGCCTATCCCACTGACTACGCTGAGTGGTGTGGCCAAACAGGAGACAGTTGTAGCCCTGACCCCTTCCTCTCCCTCTCAAGAGTGTTCTGGAAGGATCCCCCTCATGGTCTCAGGGCTGTGCCCCACCATCCCAGGAGCCCAAATAGAAAATCTTCGAAGTTCAACTCCTGAAAGGTCCAAATATAAAAACTACTTAAATAAGGAATTTATGCATTTAAAGCTTTTCTGCCATCGTGTTCCCCTTGTGCAGACACTGATAACTACAGCAGAAGCTGCTTGTGGTACATCTGGTCCAGCCACAGCCTCGCATGGAGCCGGCACCTGGAGCTGCTCACCTACCCCAAAACAGCTGGCATGCCTTGCTGTAGTGCAGTGGCCAGGCCCCATGCTCACTTGGTCACACACAACCTCGTCGCTCCAAGCCTGGCTTGCCCGTGGCAGGTGTGGGATCCGGGCCGGCAGCATGAGCCAAGCGTAGCCTGCTGGGCTGACTGGACGGAATAAGCCTAGCGGGCATGAGCAAAACTCAAGCAGAGGGGCCACCAGCCACAGAGGTTTCCGGCTGGCAAAGCAACACCCTAAGGCTCCTGTGACATTATTATCTCCAATTTACAGATAAGTTAACTGGTGTTAACTCCCTTGCCTGGTTGCACAGCTAATTAGCAAAGCAAGGAGCACCTGGGTCTGCCTGCCACACATGTGGCTCTTCCTACCTGGGTGAGAGAGCCAACATCGGCCCTGATGACTGCCCCAAGGCTCACTGCGTCCTCTTGTAGAACATCCCAGGACTGCAACTTCTCACCCCCAAACACAGGGAAAAAAGCTCCATCTATACAGGAAAGATTTTCTCCCCTTTTTTATTGTTGTTGGCAGGGACTAAAATGTATGAGGGGAATAAAATATTTTACTATGTCAATAAAAATTTATGTTGCAAAATGGAGAAAGACAGGCTTGGGATGAATTTCTCTGTAGTGGTTTCTAAAAATACATGTCAATTCCAAAAGCTAAAAAAAGAAAGATGAAAGGAAAGCTAAGGATAGGCAAGCAGGGGAGAGAAGGCTGCCCTGCGTTTATATGTCCAGTTTTCCAAGGCTCTGACTCTGCTCTGCAGTGTCCGTTCGACTTCTGGGAGCATGGCTTGACCTACCCAGGATGCTTCACACTGAAGTGATGCATGTACTGCTTCCAAGATCTGAGGCCAGGCTGCTCACAAAGAAAACCCATTACTGTGCATAAGCTACTCAACCACCTTATGTCCTGGTTTTCTCATTAATAAACCTTATGTCCTGGTTTTCTCAGTAATAAAATGGAGATATTAATGCAACCTTGCAGGGAGAATGAGAGAAGAGAACAGAAAAGCAAAACCCAATTCCTGGCAGCTAGTGAACACTGAGTGAACATTTGGATTTAATTCCCATCAACAGGAATATATCTAGAGGACAGCAAGGAGACAAAAACCCTTGGGAGGCCACCTTTGGGATTAAAAATAGTGAAGAAAACACTGAGAAGCCAAGAACCCAGACTATGAGAGAAAGGAGGCTGCAACAGAACACAGAACTACAGAGGACAATCACAAGTGTTATCCTAATTGGAATCTAAAACAGTCCGGTAGGGTAGGCAGACAAGTGTCAACATCCCCCAGCATTGGTAGAGAAGAGCGACTTGCCTGAGGCCACAGGGCTAATAAGTAGATGGGTGGGGCTGTCACTTACTCACCTGGGAATTTTCAAGCATCTCTTCTGTTTTAGGGAACAAAGGAATGAGTCGTGAGTTAAACAGATGTAGTTTTTTACTTCATGAAAACTTTGCTTCATGGGAAAATGCAGGCATTAACTTAAAAAAAAATAAAGTATAAGAACTCCTACATAAGGAATAACAGTGTAAAGTAGAAGTATTTAACAGATTATTAGTAACTATATGGTTCCTATATTCTAGAGAGCTTCAAGATGCCACAAGAGCTAGAGATCGAAAATGAAATTTTGACAAAAGCAATGCGAAAAGATCTAGATAAAGAAAATTAGGGGAAAAGAGTAAGGGTATAAGCAGTTCTCAGAAGGGTTAAGATCTGTTTTAAAAAAACTTTTTCTGATTATAAAATAAAACGCATTCATATGGAAACTATAAGAAGGTGATAAAGTTGAAAATCGTAATCACCTATGATTATACTCTCCAAAGATAATCAGTAACATTTTGATGTATTTCCTTTCAGGATTTTCCCTTGCATATTTATATTTTATACATAATTGGGATCTTACTGTATATACAATTTTGAGCCTGATTTTTCCATTTATTATATTGCATCATTAAATATCCTTTGAAAACATGATTTTAATAGCTGCATAAATAGTTCATTTAACCTTCCTCCTGGCTGCATTGGTAAGTGTTCAACGTCCAGATCAAAGGAACAAAGAGCTGTCATGCTTGCACTAGCCAGATTGTGTTTGGGGCACTGTGTTCCCACATCTGAGAGCAACATCTTGAGTGGGACATTGTCCAAGAAAATTTCATCCTCAGAGCGTCCTGGAGGAAGAGCATTCAGAAACCACTTTTTGGTCATCAAATCATTTGTTCCTGCCTCAGGACTGAGAAATGAGGACTGTTTTGTTTGGATTTGAGAAGACTTAGCAGGCACTTGAGACCTCTCTACAAACATGTTAAGAAACTTAAGTGAAAGAGAGAGTGTGTTGATTCAGTTTTGCTCTAGAGATCAAGAACTAGGAAGGCTCTTGGATGTTCCGAAGAGGCAGCAGTTAGACTTCACAGAAGGAAGCTCTTGCGGCCGGGCGCGGTGGCTCAAGCCTGTAATCCCAGCACTTTGGGAGTCCGAGACCGGCGGATCACGAGGTCAGGAGATCGAGACCATCCTGGCTAACACGGTGAAACCCCGTCTCTACTAAAAATACAAAAAAAAAACAACTAGCCGGGCGAGGTGGTGGGCGCCTGTAGTCCCAGCTACTCTGGAAGCTGAGGCAGGAGAATGGCATAAACCCGGGAGGCGGAGCTTGCAGTGAGCTGAGATCCGGCCACTGCACTCCAGCCCGGGCGACAGAGCAAGACTCCGTCTCAAAAAAAAAAAAAGAAGCTCTTGCTTCGTAACAACTGGAGCCGAAATTGAGAGTGAGCTCCTGTCATCTGCAGCATTCCAGAATGGATCTGAAAACTCCTCACCAGAGGCATGGCAGAGGAGACGTCCGGCTGTGGGTGGGAGTTCTCGAGGAGTTGGGGGAAAGATGGAGCAGCCTGTCTCACCTACGCAGCACCCCTGAACTGAGACACCGTAACTCAGAACTTCTAGCCACTCAATGGCCTGTCCAAGTCTCACTAGAAGTATGGACAAGGCTGAGGCTATGGTTTCTAAATTCTCAAGTCCCATTCTAGTGATCCTCCTCCTTCACCAAAGCACAGGGAATATGCAAAACGATGGCAGGAAAAAAAATCAAACACAGACACGTAGTTAGCTTTCTCCCCAGCCACCCTCTGGCCACGCACCTTTAACTCTATAATGTCAGCTTCCTCTCTGGTCAAAGGAAAGGAGCATCCTTTGAGGATTAACACTCGAGGAGGAGACCTGTTAATGCAGGACCACCTTATTCTCTCGTGGACCCAGAGGGAGGCTGGTTTAACGCAATCAGCCAGATGATGCGCAAATGGGTGAAGCAAAATGCATAGAAAGGATGAAGGCAACAGGTGTGTGGGTCTCAGCTACTGTGGTGGAAAAAGCTTTCACAAAGCTTCTGTGGTAAAGCTACAACTGCAAAGACATCATGGTGCATAAAAATACGTCAAAGATTGCTCACTCCTGGGCTGAAACCTAAGAATAGCTTAGCCTCCTTTGTCTCCATATGATATTCTGATACAAGTGGCATGCCAAGACTTGCAGTGTGGAGGCTGTGTGTCCACATGAACGGCATTTTCACTCTCTACCTCACCCAAGCTGACTGAGCATGTACTCCCGTCACATTCACCACACAGGTGGTGCTCCATGCCAGGAATCTGGGAAAGGGGAACAAAATGTATATGTGGATGAGTGGATGGTGGGGCCAGGGGCCACATTCCAATGCTTACAGTCAGAGACGACTAGAGATCACTATGGCTGTTCTCCCCTGTGAGAATGGGAAGAGACCTGAGAGATCCCCTAGGCCAATGTCCCCAGTTGAAAGGGAAGGGCTGAATAATGAAATGACTTGCACAGTCACAAGTCACCAAGAGCTGGCTATAATTTAATCTTGCATTTCACAGCCCAGCAGTGCAAGGTTTTGAGCAAATGAGTGACACTTGCGGAGAATTTTAACTAGGGGATTAAAAAGCAGAGCCAGGTGACGACCAACCAAAGAATTTGTAAGAATATGATTTGTCAAAAAATGTCAGCTCATGGTATTCAGAAGCCAAGGAGTGGCGGGGCACAGCAGCTCATGCCTGTCATCTCTCTCACCTTGGCCTCCCAAGGTTTGAGTTTGGGAGACCGAGGTGAGCGTATTGCTTGAGCCCAATAGTTTGAGACCAGCCTGGGCAACACAGCAAGACCTAGTCTCTTAAAAAAAAAAGACGAGTAATGAGTATACATGCACAAATGAAGTAATTCAGAATATCCTCAGAACTGGAAATGTGTTCCCGAGCACAGTAAAAAAAAGTGAGCAACGCCATTCTAGAAGTACTTTTCACGTAAGCTACAGCTTCTATCTCTGTGAGTTTAACATGTCCTTCCTTTTAGATTAAATGCAAATGCATAAAGTTAACCAATCATGCTCATAACACACTGTCTTATGAAGACAGGGACACGTGTAATTACTACCAGCATTTCAATAGGGACTACTGTGTCACAAATGACAGACAGCTAAGATGGTTGAGGAGTGGATAATGAATCAATCTATTTAGTCAACATTATTATGCTTAAAGGGAAGTCAGAAACTCCCCAAATGATTCTTGTGCTGTGGAAAGCCTGTCAAATCAAAATATTCTTAATGTGAAATTAAGAAGAATTTTGCTGTTTGTAGATACCCAGGCAAGGAGAATGAAAATGATATGTAGATAACACACCATTGTTAGATTTATTATCCAAACAAGAGCTTTTAATCCACCAAGGCTTAAAAACACGTAAAAGGAGAGTGGTAAATTTCACTTTACTGATGCACTCACTGTGGAATGCCTGGTTCAGAATCACATCAAGGATTATGTCATGCCCTTTTTCTGATAGTTAATGAACCTTTGAAGTAAGAGCTTTTCTATTCTTTTCACACCAGATATTAGTCTTTATTTGAAGGCTGATTCTTGCTAACACCCGATTTGCTTAATGAACATTGAATAGTTGGTCAATAATATTTCAATTGTGATATGATCTTTTTCCAATCTACTAAAAAGATTAGTTAACATCCTCGGTTACTTTCCTTGAAACAGACACCCACTGATGTAGATTTGCATATAGAGGCAACTGGAAACCAAAACATGCCAAAGTGTGGGGACTCCCAGGGTAAGTGGGCACCTGAAAGTGGGGTCAGTAGCTTTTATAGATTAAGCTGGGAGGGGAGGGAGTAGGACTTCAGTGATAAAACAAGTAGGTAAGGAGGTAGAGGAAGATAAAGGATAAAAGGAGATGGGCCTGCTTGCAAACCTTAAACACCATCCAATTAATAGTAACTATGACATTAACAGTACACCGGATGTAATTCCTTGCTTTTAGCATGTTAATATGATGCCAGGTGCATTCACATTAATATCTACATTGTGTACACACACACACACACACAGCCTGTATGAGCATTTTAAAAATCCTGGGAGGATATATGAGAAGCAGGCGAGATGGAGATTTCCAGATGTTGGGAGACACAGGAATGTACTTTTCATCTTAAATCTTTCTGTATTTCTTGGACTTTAGCCAGCCATGGGTATGTTACGCAAAACATTGTACATCTATAATTATTAAATATTAATTGCTAATTTTTTTATTACCACTAACCACACACATTTTATCTAACAGTTAGTCATCAATTCTTTCCCTTTAAAAAGGTAAATGAATCTCAAAAATGAGAGATGTTCAAGACTCTGTAAGTCATGTAGTCCATCTCCTTCAGAAAATGATGGCTCTTCCAGGGCAACAGAGCAGATGCATCAGCCTCTACACTGGTTCGTGATGAGGGAGCCCAGGGGAGGGGAGGCAAAGTCACTGAACAGAAAGAGAAACTAGGCTGGGTGTGGTGGCTCACACCTGTAATCCCATCATTTTGGGAGGCCAAAGTGGGAGGATGGCTTCAGGAGTTCCAGAACAGCTTGGATAGCAAAACACTCCATCTCTATGAAAATTTTAAAAAGGAAACAGGTGGATTATAAGTTCCAGGGTAGAGCACACAAAGCTACATGCACAGAATAAAGGGTTGAAAACAAAATCACAAAAATGAGTGCTGGAGAGAGCTAAGGATTAAGAGATGTTAGAATCAGCTATATAGTGAGGCCAAGTCTACATATGTGTGGTCATATGCACAATTTATTTATTTTTAAAACAGCCAAATTCAAGAGGAATAAATGCTCAATTTAAATGTTTGTGTGTCAAGATGGAATCCCCATAAAGGGTAAATATAACTCATCAATTTTGGTGGCCATATTTTCATACTGAAGAATTTCTTGGGCAAAATGACTATTTCATCAAATGGGTGAGAGTTAGATAATGGGGTTTATGTGTGTGTAAATTCTTTTCACTATAGCCAAAATTTTCTTTTCACTATAGCCAATTCTTTTTCACTATAGCCAAAAAAACCCACTTCATAACAAATCTCTTTGACTTCTGCTCAGTCCAACAAACAGGGCTTCCTCCTGCTTTTAGAATAAAACCCCAATCCTATAAGATGGCCCTCAAGGCCCTACCCAGTCTGGCCCTTTCCCTCTCCTCCAGGCTCATGATTTACCTCCTCCAGCAGCCGCACTTGCCTTCCCTCTGCCCTGTGTTTCGTGAACTCACCTTACAGATCTTCACTCAGGTTGCACTGATCACCCATCTAGATAAGAAGCTTATTTCTAGTTACATGCTCTTACTGGATCATATTCCTGTCATCCCAGGACTTCTCTCAATTTGAAGCACATCTTTTATATGTGCTGTCATATGTCACTCTCTCCCACTAGATTGTAAATTCCATGAGATCAAAAACCATTCCAATTTTACTTCTATCATTTTCCCAGAACCCAGCATGATGTGTGGCATGCAGTAGGTGCTCACTATAAAAAAACTTGGGGGCATAAGGCTACCATCATGGAAGGATAAGGTATTTCTTGAGTAGAGAATCCATGTATGACCATATGCAGGTACCCAGATGTGGCTTACCAAGGCCAGCCCTGCAGGAATTCCCCATCTACTAAAAGAAGGGCCTTCATGGGGAGCATTAGCCTTCCCCATCTTTATGAGCTCCCAACTCTAAGAAGAAAGAGGACTTGAGCACCACACATACTATTTCCTCATCCTCGTTAGATATCTCCTGGAGGGAACCTACTCTTAGATACTGGTTAGATTTCTGCCCTTCTAACTTCATGCAAAACAAAAATCAAAAACAAAAACAAAAAAACCCAACAACAAAAAAGCAAAACAAACATAAAGCCCTGTAGAAACATAACTAGTTGTTACAGTACATAGCTAGTCAGGTATGAGCAGGGCAAGAGAGGGCTCCTCAGCCCCTACCACATACACCAGGAGTACAGGGTGATCATCAGGTGATGGTCAGGTTGTTAACTCTCTCGCTAAACTAATAATTGGTCACAGCTGGCACCAGGGAACGGCAGTCTCCTAATACATGGGAAACACCTGAAACTGGTGAGCAGCAGCTTCTGGAGAAGATCTCAGGAATGGGGAGAAGGACTGCAATGCCCCAGAAATATGTCAGCGTATAAGATCCCAAGTCAAGAGGTCAAGCCGCACACGTGGTCTCTCAGGTCGCCTGCTTGGCCCTCTTCCAAGTGTCCTTTCCTTCCTTTCACGACTGCTCTAAAGCTTTTTAATGAACTTTAAGCTCCTGCTCGAAAACTTGCTTTGGTCTCTCCTTCTGCCTTATGTCCCTGAGTCAAATTATTTCTTCCGAGGCAGCAAGATTTGAGGTTGCTGAAGATTCATACAGACAACTACCACTGCTTACATAATGATATGAGATAAAGTTCTAGCATAAATAATATAGAAAAAGAGGTTTCACTAGTATTGAAATACATTTAAAAACGGTAAGGAAAATACTAAATTCATATGTAATACATAAATTATTTCATAATTCATGTGGGAACAAAATAGGAAAAGTTATAGGGTCTAGTGTGGCCATTTACAGCCTGGTCTAAGGTTATTGTGTGATACACATATATCATTTTACAGTCTCAATATCAATGGCACTCACATCCACATTCTTTCAATAGTTCTCTTATAGTCTGTATTTCAACATGACTTCAGGTGTTGGCTGCTTAGAACATAAGGACTAAAGGTTGGCTTGTTTTGTGCCAGTCACTTTCTTTTATGGTCAAAGAAGCTGCTTTAGATGATTAAATATTATGTGTTACTCAGGGAAAAGAACGGTAATATAACACATAAAGCAATCATTGGGTCAGATTATTTATTCATTTTTGTTTTGTTTTAAGACAGGGTCTGGTTCCTTCACCCAGGCTGGAGGGCAGTGACACAATCTCAGCTCATTGCAACCTCCACCTCCCAGGCTCAAGTGATCCTCCCACCTCAGCCTCCTGAGTACCTGGGACTAAAGATGCATGCCACCATGCCTGGCTAATTCCTGAAATTTTTTTGCAGAGATGGGTTTTTGCCATGTTGCCCAGGCTGGTATCAAACCCTGGAGCTCAAGCCACCTGCCTGCCTTGAACTCCCAAAGTGCTGGGATTACAGGTGTCAGTCACTGCACGTGGCCTAGATTATTAATTAAAGGCTAGCAAGAGTAAATATCTAGCATGTTTTAAAAACATAACCTACAAATATAACTCTGCTACTGGAACTATGCATAATTTAACTACCCCTTCCCTTTTTTGCTGAGTTGTTAGGCATAAATCTACAAATGACATCTTTTATTTTTTTAGAGACAGCGTTTGGTTCTGTCACCCAGGCAGGAATGCAGTGGTGTGATCATAGCTCACTGTAACCTCAAACCTCCTGGGTTTAAGGCTTCCTCCTGCTTCAGCCTCCCAAGGAGCTAGGACTACAGGTGCATGTCACCATGCCTGGCTAAATTTTTTTTAACTTTTTTTTTGTAAAGAGGAGGTCTTTCTATGTTGCCCAGGCTGGTCTCAAACTCCTGGACTCAAATAATCCTCCTGCTTTGGTGCCCCAAAGTGCTGGGATTTCAGGTGTGAGCCACCGTGCCTGGCCCAAAAGAGATCTTTCTCAGGCACAGATCACACCAGCTTTAATTACTCGTGGAAAAGTCTACTTTGATCTGAAAACCATGCATATAACATTATTCAACATATTGTACTATTATAACCTTTAGAAGAAATTAAACATTGTACAAATACAAAGTTCTATAATGGTACTGGATAAAACATCTAAGGCATAGAAGACTTTCAAATATATCCTCCATTTTATAAAGGGCAAAAAATTAGACGATACAGGGAAATTGATGAGTAGAAACACACACAACCAACAAGCATTATTGCAGGCGACAGCTTCCAAGTTTCTCACTCACTTCTTAGCATAGAACACTCTCTGTGGGAAAGATCAGAAACTGAAGGACAAAAATACACTCACTCCATTCTCTCTCTACCTTTTCTTCTATCATTCCTTTTTTCTGTTTGCCCACATATTCTGACCTCAAAATTATAATTTAGTTAATAATGCAAAAGGCAAGATTTATTACTGGTTCTTTCTCACCTATGAAAATTAACTTCTTTTAAATAAGGTACAAAAAGGAAATAATAAAATGAAGGCAATGTTGCTCATCAATAAGTAGATAGTACTGACTTCTTCTGGATCTATCTATCAAATAAGAACCTAAGTTCACTCTATTGCCAAAATAATTTAAATCCCATGGTGGAAAAGGAACATAAACTCTTCAATGATTTATGGGCCTCATATCTTCTGGGATGTGTCGCCAATTTATGTGCTATATCCTGGGGTGTTAGCACCTGGGGCTGGATAGAGGTGAAAGATAATGGCTTGTAAACAGGCAGCTCCCTGTTGACTACTCGCCTCAGGAAGCTCTTGCCATTCGCTATATATTTCAGAAATTGTATGCAGAAAGCTGTGCTTACAAATGCACTACAGGAGAGGTCAGCTCTGGAAAATTTCAGACATTTCTGAAACATGCATGTAGCAACCTGATTATAGCACACACAGTCATGGTATCTAGATTTGAGATAAAAATAAAATTAGAGCAAGAAATGATTTAAAAGTGTAATAAGACTTTGCATCACAGGCAGCTAATGTACCATTTTAATTTAAAGAGTAATCGAAGGGTCAATAATGAATGGTGACAATCTGATATTATGGTGTGAAGTGATAATGACATCTGACCATGTTAGTTATTAGAAGGAACAAGGGATTTTCATAATGTTTATATTTTGTATTAAATGTAAGTTGATTCAGCCCTACCCTAACATTTAGAGATGATGTTATGGACATTCATAATCTGGTGCTGAATATTCACGGATGGGCCTGCCAAGACCACTGGCGACATTTCCCAACAGTCCTGCTCTCAGGCTGGCACAGGGACCAGCAGGTGCGCCAATGCCCTGACTCCCTCACCCCTCTCTCATGACAGACTTCTCACTCTCATGGCAGTGAAACAGCAGGTAACGATCGATTTCACCTGAACCAGTGGTTTCAGAGTTTTTCAGGGCCAGAGATCTCCTTATTTAAAGAAAGTTCACACACACACACATACACTCACACACACACACATATGGGGGGGGTTCTGATTTATTTAAAAAATAAATAAATCTCAAAAGAAAGCTAAAACACTGAAGGCTTGCATTTTCCCTGGAGCTGCTTGCTAGAGCACAGCCCTGCTCTGAGGAAAAAATATTCTTTACCTAGAAAGGACATGAAATTTCATGAACTCAAATTTTAAAATGCATGGTCCATTAAGAAAAAGTTGACAGCCGGGCGCGGTGGCTCAAGCCTGTAATCCCAGCACTTTGGGAGGCCGAGACGGGCGGATCACGAGGTCAGGAGATCGAGACCATCCTGGCTAACACGGTGAAACCCCGTCTCTACTAAAATACAAAAAACTAGCCGGGCGAGGTGGCGGGCGCCTGTAGTCCCAGCTACTAGGGAGGCTGAGGCAGAGAATGGCGTAAACCCGGGAGGCAGAGCTTGCAGTGAGCTGAGATCTGGCCACTGCACTCCAGTCCTGCGACAGAGCGAGACTCCGCCTCAAAAAAAAAAAAAAAAAAAAAAGAAAGAAAGAAAAAGTTGACAAACTGGGCTTCATCAAAATGTATAACTTCTGCTCTTCATACACTATTAAGAAAGTGACAAAACAAGACACGAACTAGGAGAAAGTGTTTGTAAATCAAAGGATAAAGGATATGTACAGACTATTTAAAAAATTCCCACAACTCAATATAAGAAAACTCAATTAATAAAATGTATAATATATTACTGGTTTGAATAGGCTTTTCACCATAGAAGACAGATGAATGGCTAATAAGCACTTGAAAAGATGCTCAAATCATTAGTCAATAGGGAAATATAAATTACAATACCGTGAAATAACACTATACATCCACTACAATGGTTATTTTCCAAAAGATTGACAATACAGGTGTTGGTGAGGATGTGAAGAAACTACAACCTCAAATGTTGCTGGTGGGAAGATAAAATGGCACAGCCACTTTGGAAAACAGTTTGGCAGTTTCCTATAAAGTTGAACACACACTTACCATATATCTCAGTAATCTCACTCCTAGGTCTTTACCCAAGAGAAATGAAAACACATGTCCATACAAAGCCTTGAAAGCAAATTTCACAGCAGAATTATTTATAATAGCCCCAAACAGGAAATAATCCAAATGTCCATCAACTGGCGAATGGATAAACAAAATATGTTATATTCATACTACAAAATGGGACATTATGCAGACGGGGAGTAAACACTGCAAAGCATGTGAAAAAGGACTTGTATCTAGAATACATAAAAAACTCTTATAAGTCAGTAACCCAGCTGACATCTCTCTTCCTCAATGTGACTTCCTTAAACACTCTGGCCCATCACAATTGCTTCTTTCCCCGAATTTACTGTCAATAACGTTCACTGGGTTTTTTTCCTGTAAAATATTTCAGATCAGCTCCTGGTGGGGGTGAGGGAGTGTAAGTGCATTAGTGTGGAGCAACATAATACATGAGTGGGTTGGGATGGGATGTGACTTCCCAAAGCTGAGATGGGCTCGCTGATAAGAGGTGTCTGCCAGCGTCTTGGCCACTTGACCCAAAACTCCAGAGCACCTCAAAATCTAGGCACCAATGCAGATCCGAAATTGCTTCCCAAGATCCCACAGCTGAAAAAGTTTCTGGGAATGGCTTTTTTCTTAGTCTTTCAAACTTCCTTGGGTATTGTGTGATGCCTCCAGAACACCCACGGTCATTCCTCCTACACCTGTGTTTACACATCTCTGAATCCCCCATGATGCCTAATACAGTGTTCAAGACATAGCTCAGAACGGACAACATCACTGGATACTCCCAAACACGGAGTGGATTTGGTTCATGGTGCCTACTGCCCGCGGGTTTAAGCAGGCTTACCCATGAATATTCAGCACTGAGAAAAGATGATGAAGTCCTGGAAATTAGTAACACTGTCCTCAAGTTCAGGTAGTTATTTTGATTCTGTTAGGCCGAAGATGAAATAGTATACCTGAGTCTCTCCTGGAAAGAAAAAAGTGGGAAGGAAGTGCCAGGAACCTTGAGATAATTACCAAAAGAGAAAATAAGAGAAATACCCTCAAGTGAGGGAGGTATATACATGAAGAAAAACAACTGAGAGTCTGTCTTTGTGGCAACTAGTGAATCTCCTGCATAGGACATCAGGGAAATGACCTACTTTCTCCACAGGATCCCCAGTGATGAGTGGAAACTGTCGCTATGGTGCCTACAGAATTGTGGTCAATGAGATACACACAATTTGCAAAAAAAAAGGAACAAGATGCAATGGCAACTCGAGTAAAGACTTCAACATTTCATTCCTATGTCCAAGGCTTTAATGTGAAAAGTCATATGAGTTACACAAAAGGAAATAAAATTCCAGGACCTGGAAAGTACCCACCTCTATGGACTTCAGAGACAGTTCATGAAACTTTAAGACTAGTCAGGACCCCAGTGAAAGGTATAAGGTTTACAGAGCTGATGAATCAAATAAAACCTGACCTTAATTAGGAGCCCCTGCCCAATAACTGCAGGTTTATTCTTCAAAGGCATAACCAGATTCTATGCCTCTAAAATGGCCTTGAGATTCTATTATTATTTTTTCTTAGTAGACTCCCAGACAATATGGTAATATTGTTTCCCCTTGATTGGCCAAAGTCTTGTCTACTTATCTATCAATCTTACATAAATTGTGTTTATAAAGGTGCAACTGTGTTTTGTAAAATATTGTACTGGTTTACATACTGTTTTTGAAGATGTCTGAAATAGGAGAATCCAAACTAACTAATGTCTGATTTATTAAAGTTATGGGCATTAAATGCCTAGAAAAATTGTGACATTTGTGAGAAATGTATATAATAAATTTATAATCATAGTTAAAATGTCCAAAGAAATTTAGTTACGTAAATATAAAATGGTTAGGATTTGATTTATGCATTATAGGAACATTAATCAAGGAACAAATGAGTTTGTTCTTATTTTTAATGCAAATATTAGATTTATAAATAAAATCTGTCAGATAAATTTAAACATTTAGAAAAGTAAATTTAGACACTCTTTGATATGTGTAAAAGGTTTCCCATGGAAGTAAAAATTAACTGGAATTTGGTGAAGCCTTTCATCTCATGGATTCCCAACTCTACAATCGAGAGAGAAAAGCAAGAGAACCCTGAACAGTGAAAGGCCATGCCTGCAGACCTCTAAACCAAGGAAAGATTCCAAAGCCTTATCTGGCAAATGTCCACTGATTCCAAAAGAACCAGAACTGCCTGGCAGGGAGCAGGAGAGGGAAGAGGAGAAGGGCATCCCTCTAGAGCACACATAACACAAATGGTCTGGGATGGGACAGGGCTTCCAAAGCTGAGGTGAGCTCACTGACAAGGGGTGTCTGCCAATGCCATATATGCATGGCTACCTGACCTGAAAATCTAGGACACCTCAAAATCTAGGAGGCGATAGGGATCCAACAATGTTTCCTGGGATCCCACAGTAGAGAACATTTCTGGGAACAACTCTGTTCTAGTTTCTCAAACCCACTTGGATATTTTATTTTGCCTCTGGAATACCCAGATCTCTCCTACACCTATGCTTGCCAAGCGAGGGCTTGTGTGGGGCTCAACACTGAGACGCTTTTTACACCATGTCCTACTGGATGCTGTGTTTTCCCTCAGGGCAGGCACAGTGTCTTCTACCTCAGCTGCACTAAGCCACAAAGAGCAACCCTTCTAAGGCAACAAGCAATGGAACAAAGGGTCTAACCAGCAATCAGGACCTACCTCTGTCACCATGTACTTTGAGGAGCTTTTGTGTGACTTGGCAAGTATCATGTCTGTGAAATGTGCGTGAACTTACTCTGGAGCAGGGTTTGTTATGGAAAGCCACTGAAATAACACTGAAACAATATACTCAGAAAACATAAGCATAAATGTAGGGAACTAGGCTACTACAAAGTCTAAAAGATGCTGGGAGTACTTTATAGCAAGTGGGAATGATAAATGGACCCAGCAAAACCTCACAAGTACAGGATCTCATTTAATCTGACAAGTAGGCACGAAGTTCTGAGGACACATCTTCTAACTCCAAATTTCAAGACCAGAAAAGGTCAGTATAAACTAGATGGGAAGGAAAAAGAAAAAAAAAGTTCTACATACTGAAGTTTATATTCTAAAAAATTGGACTTTTGCCTACTATGTGTCAGGCATTTAGTTTATTTGCTCCTTTCAAACTAGTAGGGGGAAAAAACTGGGGCTGGAAAGTTTAAGCAAACTGCCTTTATGTGAGAAAAAAAAATTGGCTGCAAGAACCTCAGTTTGCATTGTACAGCCTTCAAAACTAAAGCCCATGACTACCCACCCCCAGAATCTCGAAGAGTATTGTTTTCATGCTTCTTTCACATTTCAACCAAAGCTGAAAAACGTAGCCAGTCCTCATGGAAATTTCAGTGATGGACTCCTGCTATCAAATTTCTAAACGGTCCTGTTTCTCTTCTCACACCCAGTGGTGAATGGTAAGTGAGAACTCAAGTGTCCACTGTACCATTCTCCTCCCTCAAAGTGAGCTCAAAGTTCAGAGGAAAGGAAACAGTCATCACTCCACTGTCAACAGGGGCATGCTAGAGGATCCCAGGTTTTGGCAGAGGCTAATAGAGGCCTGGGAATCTTTACGTTCATTGAGTACTTTCAGGTGGGCAACTTTCATTTCCATCAAAATAGTGGAAGGCAAAAAAATTCGTCAGAAGTGTGTCCCAATTTCATAGACCGACAGATGGAGGTGTGTAGTAATACATCTTTTATTACTTCCCTTGGCAGCTACAGACTGCATGTGGAGTTTAACTGGGCTGATACATACATTTTGCAGGTGCATTGTTGACAGAGAATTTTTTGGACATTTTTTCTGGCTAGCACAGAAATAAAGTACCTAGGTAGGGAAAGACATTTCCTGGTAGTTAAAGAGCGTTTCTCCTTACTACTCCAAATGCTCTCTCCAGTCACATAACCCTAACATAAGCATTTTTAATGCCTGCCAAGTTTATTCTCAAACATGGGATAGGCCAGCCTGCATTAAAGGGTTCTCATCTGTTGCATTTATGAAATGATTTGTAATCATCAACTCTATAAATATGCGTGTGTAACTTTCTTTACTAAAGCATCAGGCTCCACAAGGGACTATATTTGTGTCATACATAGATAAATAGCTTGGGATGATTAAACTTGATATCCTAAATTTGATTTTCATAGGAAACTGAAATTGCACTGTACCCTTACAGCAATTCTAGTTAACAAGTACCTGAGGCTTAGAGAAACTGGTTCTTCAGTAGCCAGTAACATCGGGGTCACACTACATTTGATGAATAATTTGGTGAATAATTCTTCCCCGTGGCACTCACACCTGATATGCACATTGTGTGGATTAGAGAGTTTTTGGACAAACAGAAGAAAAACATCACTTACTACCGCCAGTTGCTCAGGCTACAGGTATATCACCTAATGAAAACAAGATTTCTCTGAGGAATGTGAAATGTAGTTAGTGTTTTCACCATATAATTATTCTGCCATGATCTTCAAGATACTGAGACAGAAACAAACCTGATTACATTGTTTTTTTATGTCCTGATGTAACTTTCCATTATGATACTGAGCAGGGTCCCCATCTCCCAGACAACAGTTCTGATGCAGATGAATTATCAAAAGTGGAAGTGGGATGATCTTAGCAATTAAGCCCCATGGCTTAAATAATGGTGTGTGGGGCTGGGCACCATGGCTCATGCCTGTAATCCCAGCACTTTGGGAGGCTGAGGCAGAAGGATAAGTTGAGCCCAGGAGTTCAAGACCAGCCTGGGCAACATGGTGAGACCCCATCTCTACAAAATAAAATAAAACATTAGCTGCGTATGGTACATGCCAGTAGTCCCAGCTACTTGGGAGGCTAAGGCAGGAGGATCACTTGAGCCCAGGAGGTCAAGGGAGCAGTGAGCCATGATCAGCCATCAAGACCCCATCTCAAAAATAAATGAATAAATGCGTATGGTATAAACATAATTATATCATATAAGGAATAAAGCATATATGAAACTATACTTAATTATACATATACATTTTATCTTAAAATATAACATCAAATTTCTATATCTGAAATTGAAGTCTAGCTGGCATACTATAAAGGCATTTAGTTATGTAGCTTTCATTAATTTCAGTGAGAAACAGGCTCCCAATCTTTATTAATACTTGAAATTTTAAAAACTTACTATCCATCCATCTATCTATCTATCTATCTATCTATCTATCTATCTATCTATCTATCTCTCTATCTGAGAAGGGGTCTCACTGTGTCACTCAGGTTGGAGTGCAGTGGCGTGATCATAGCTTACTGCAGCCTCAAACTCCTGCACTCAAGAGATCCTCCTGCTGCAGCCTCCCAAACAGCTGGGACTAAAGGCATGTGCCACCATGCCTAATAATTTTTTAATTTTTTTTTTGTAGAAACAGAGTTTCACCATGTTGCCCAGGCTTTAAAGTTTACCTTTTAAACCCATTACTTTGCATTTCAGATACCTGGATGATGACCAAGACAAACTGTTGCAAACAGAGTGGATCTATAGGGACCTACACACTGACTGACCCACATGGCTGCTCGAAAGGAAAGGAAAATGCATTCTGCCACAGAGTCCCAGCTTCTGTCTCCACAAGCTAAAGAGTCTTCTACAATCTACAAACCTAGCATCCCAGGACAATATATTCATGGTGGCTAATTTTATATCAGCTTGACTGGGACACAGAGTGGTCAGATATTTAATCCAACTTTACCCTGGGTATTTCTACATGAGTTTAACATTTAAAATGATAGACCTAGTAAGGCAGGCTGCCCTCTCTAATGTGCATGGGCCTCATGCAATCAGTTTGAATGCATGAATAGAACAAAAAAACTGGCTTTTCTCCAAGGGAGAGGGAATTCTTCCTGCTTGACTGCTTTCAAGCTTGAGCAGTAGTCTTTTTCCTGCCTTTGGACTCCAATTGAACATCAGCTCTTCCTGAGTCTTGGGCCTGCTGATTACAGATCTTGGGACCTCTCAGCCTCCATAATCACAGAGCCAATTCCTTATCATCTCTTTCCGTAAGTGTATCTCCTATTGGTTCTGGTTCTCTGGAGAACCCTGCCTAATACAATCTTACAAGTGGGAAAAAAACTTCCCCTATAGAGTCAGCAAGAGTGAGCTGAGGAAGCCTCATTCATCACCAAGGTAAGAGAGGGAAGAGGCCACAGCAGCTAACAATGGTGACACTGTTAGAAAGTATATGGAACTTGAAACACAATCTGATTGAATTATTCCTACTAGGAGCCTGGAACGGGGAACCAAGAAGGCAAGAGATTAGTATATGGCAGTGGAGAGCATAGAAGGAGGAAAGGTCAGACAAAATAGAGAAGACCTGCTCAAAGAAGAATTTGGTTTTCATTTTGTTTTGTTTTGTTTTTTCTGAAGAAGTTATTAGGCCAGCGGCAGTGGCTCACACCTGTAATCCCAGCACTTTGGGATGCCGAGGTGGGAGGATCGCTTGAGCCCAAGAGTTTGAGACCAGCCTGGGCAACACAGTTTGACATCATCTTTACAAAAAATAAAAAAATAAATAAAAAAAAAAATTAGCCAGGCATGGTGGCACATGGCTGTGGTTCCAGTTACTCAAAAGGCTGAGGCGGGAGGATCACTGGAGCCCAGGAGCTCAAGGCTGCAGTGGGCTATGATCACACCACTGCACTCCAGCCTAGGTGACAAAATGAGGCCCTGTCACAAAAAAGAACAAAAAAAGACATTACTATTCACCCACATTTAGATAGACACATTCTTTCCAATCTATGTGAATTCATGCCACTCCATGCTACCTGCCACCCTCCAGGGCAACAGTTGTGACCACATGGGCATACGCAACTGCTGCTAAGTCTCAAATCCTTATCAAAAATGCTAAGTGACAGCTAACCAAGGTGTGAAGAGGTTTGCTTTTTCATTCTCGTTGATTTAAATGGCATGCGCTCCGGAAAACTCTTCTATGGGTTAGCTTCTGTGTTCTTCTCACAACACTCAAGTGTACTTAAAATCATATTTGTTCTGGTTCACAGAAGGAGGAAATGGAGGGTGTCAAAGGAAATACTTGCAGGATTTCAAACATTACAGGATTACAGACATTCTTTTCCAATGTAAAGACATTCCAGGAAAGCCTCAAACTGGTGTAGTGTGTATAGGCTTGTGATGTAAAAGAATCTAGGGTTCATTAATTCCTATCATGGCTAAAGACCTCACTGGTTTTACCTGTTTAACTGTGCTCAGGTTTTGAAATTAGTGCTCAGAAGTCTTTCATCCCACTGCCACAGTGTTTCTCACCAAAAGGTTTTCTGTCTTTTGCCAGCTCAGTATTCACAGTCTTCACAAGAGAAGGCTAATTCTGAAACAACTATGTAGCCTGCACAGGGCTGGTGAAAGTCCAGGGGCCTCATTCTACCAACGGCTTTTCAAGCCTTTCTTGCTCCCACATACCCCTTCTCCTACTGCTTTAAATGTCCTTTCTTCCCCAGGATTAAGAGTGGAATTTCTAGAGACGGAATACACGTAATCAAATAGTGTTTCTGACACTTCTTAGTTATGTGTGACCTTGGGACAATTATTCACCATGTTGTGCCTCAGTTTCCTCAACAGCAAAATGTGAAAAAATTATAATCCCTAGTGTGTAGGGTTATGAGGATGAACTGAGTTCATGGGTCTAGTTCTTGGAGCAATGCCTGGAACATGGTAAATGTCAGTAAGTGTTACTCATTCTTCCAGCCCCAACAGGTGGTAGATTGCTTGTAGTTCAAGTATAGAACCACACAGGTTCTAGACATGGGTCCACGGTAGAGAAAGCATCCATTTACCAGCCTACCTCCTACCAAGACTGAGCAAGGATTACATCTTCTTTCTCTTTATGTTTCCCAGCACCTAGTGTGGTAAGTACGTGACACACAGCAGGTATTCAGTGAATGTAGATTGAGTGCTTGAAGGGACGACTAATTCTAATTCTAATTCTAATGAGGAGAGTATGTCACCTAAGGGATGCTGTTTATGAATAACAATGGCAATGCAGTAAAGGTAAGCTCCAGCTAGAACCCTGGTAAGAAACACAATTCACTCTTCTGGGATTTTTAAATAATTTACATTCATTTGCTTTAAAATCTTTCAAATGAGGTCACTTTTGTTTATATACTTGTCATTCTTACCAGCATAGACAGAGGTTAAGTATAACAAAACTAACTGAAGCAATGGTTCTTCAACTCCTGGAGACCAAAATCCTAGAAACTGTCTTCAGCAATCTCAAAAGGTTACATTTAATTTTCAACTGCACATAATACACAATTATGACAATTAAAGAGTCGCTGAAAATACCTTTCCAAGTACAAACAAAAGCAAAGCATCAACAGAGACCCAGGACGAGGCAGAAGTGACGACTACATTATGAAGGGTCAGCTCCCCAAACTCACACCCCCCCGAGAGGAGAAGGCATAACAGGATCAGCACCAGACTCTCCCACTCTCCTCTCAGTCACGGTGAGACTTTTGATTTCAGTGTCAAAAAAACCCTCTGTGGAAAGTGCTCTTCTTGTGAAAACACCTGCTAAACAGCAAGCCCTGACACAAACTCAGTCATTACCCTGGCATACGTTCACTAGTTCCTCAGAATGAGCCCCCTCAAGGTGTTTGGTGGGGGACAGAGGAAGGATGAGATGAAGACAGACCAACAAGATAGCCAGACACACACACGCACACATACACACACAGAGTTCTAGTCTCCGCCACAGTAACGAAACTCATTAAATGCCACAGCCTTTCTTCTGTGTGACTTTTGTTACTCCCATGAGGAACATCCAAAGATTTAAACACATTGTCAAGTCAGATTAATCAAAACCATATTCTCTAGTTAAGCGTAAAGAAAAAGAAGTCATAAAGGAATTCAAATTTGTTCACATCTTGTAACAGAAAAGAATAGGTGGATCATATCTGCTATGGTTTGAATAGGTCCCATCCAAAATTCAGGGGTTGCCAATGTGATAGTATGAACAGGCGGGCCTTCAAGAGGTGACTGGGTCGTGAGGGCTGCTCCCTTATTTCTTGGCCAAACAACATTTCTCACTCAATCAAAAGAATCTGCGAAGATCAGTCTAAGTTCACCTGGCTATTATTTAGAATGATAAAGGCTATGAACCAAGTGAATGAGCTACTCAAAAAGCCAAAATAAAAATTCTGAAGGGCTCGGCTACTTTGGTTTTTTTTTTTTTAATGACTCTGGGTAGCAGGCACTCAAGGAAGCCTCCTTACCACGATATCCTCAGGAAATGTGTCTCTGCTGAAGGAGCCATCATCAAACATGACCTCATAGAAGGTCTGCGATGTCACAGCCATCACTCTGCAACTGTAATACCGGGTGTTTCGATGCTTCGTGATGACCGTCTGTCCCACAGAAATGACCTTCTCGCAAGCCTTGGGCTTCTAAAAGAAGGGACACGAAACAGAAAGAAAATAAATAAGAGAGAGAACAGGAAAAGAAAGGACATAAAATAAAAAGTATTCACTTGAAAATCAATCATTTATTTGGCCAAGATTTTAAAAAATTTTTTTAACTTAATACTGAAGAATAATTTCAAACTTACAAAAAAGTTGCAAGAATACAAATAGTATAAACAATACTTGTTTATACTATCACCTTTACCCAGGTTCATCCATTGGTTTTATGTGTGTATGCATATACAAAGAGAGAAAGAATATGTGTGTGTGTATATATATATATACACATGTGTATGTCTGTATCCAACACACATGTATATGTATATCCAAATATATCAACTTCAGGAAACTGAACACTGATAGGATACTTTAATCTCCATCTACACTCCAGTTGGTCAAATGATCGAATAGTGGCCATTATGCTATCCACCTTCCCTACCCTCAAACTCCCAAGTACAGAATCCAGTCTAGACTCAAGTATTGCATTTAGTTGCCACATCTCTTTAGGCTTCTTTAATCAGGACCATTTCCTCTGTCTTTGTTTATGGTAGTGATACTTTGGAAGGATACAATTCTTCCTCCTCCTGCCTTTTAACAAAGCATGTGTCTTAAGTTTGCTCATGATTAGATTCAGGTTATACATTTTTGGCCAGAATCCCAAATAGGTGATGTTGTCTTGTTCTCAGGATATTTCATCTGAAGGCATGTGATGTTTGCTTACCCCTCAATGGTGATGTTAATTTTGATCCTGATCAAAGTATAGTTCAATTTCTCCACTTAATTACTATTTTTCTATTATACTAAAGCAATCTGTGAAAGACACTTTCGTCACTATGTAAATGTCCTGTTCCTCTTAAACTGTTTGGAATTAGTGTCCATTGAGTTTTGTGCATAATCTTTACTGCAATGGTGGTGTATACTGATTTTTCCTGCTCTACCACCCTATCCACATTTATTACTTAGTTGACATTTGGTAAGCAGGAGTCGCCCATATTTCCCTGCACCCATCCATCCATCCATCCATCCAACCATCCATCCATCCATCCATCCATCTGTCCATCTGTCTTTATTCATTGTCATTATGGGCTGATGAATTCCTCCGCCCCAGTTGTTTATAATTCATACTTTACTTTATTATTTTGGTGTTCAAACTGTCCCAGATTTGACCAATAAGAGCCCCCTTCTGGTTCTTGTGATCTTTCTTTTTTTTTTCCTTTCTTTCTTTTTTTTTTTTTTTTTACCTGCAGTTCCTTACTATCTTGTCTGATAAGATGTTTCAGGATCATCTTGCACCAGTCCTGAAATTAGCCATTGCAGGAGTATAGTTCAGTTCAGAGGGGCAGTGACATTAGAAACTCAGGTACAGGTGCTTAGGTATGCTCTTATTACAGGAGTATCTTTGATTCTCAGTTGTTCCAGCAGATGGAACAATGAAATACATGCATTTAACATGTGCATATTTATGTGCATAAATACACACATGCATATATCAATTTGCCACAAACACACATATATTGGAAATCACCAGTTCAGAGTGATATCCCTATTCATCCCTGCAGGTTCTTTCTTGCCTCCCTCTATTCCGTATTTGTATCTTCATCCTTTTTCAGTGAAAACGGGTTGGCTTCTACAATATAAACCCATTTACTCATTTGCTCAATCCCTAAATACACCGAAGTAATTTTTAAGACCTGTAGGAGAGCTGTAGTAATAGTTTTAGACTAGAAAAACTAACACATATGACAGTTCATCTTATTTTAAATTAAAATTAAGGCTCAAGTTCAATTACCAGCTCATACTGATAACAGCTAGGTTGCAGTCCTTTCCTAAGAATATGGGCGGCCGGGCACGGTGGCTCAAGCCTGTAATCCCAGCACTTTGGGAGGCCGAGGCGGGGGGATCACGGGAGGCTCAGGGAGATCGAGACCATCCTGGCCCTAACACGGCTGAAACCCCGTTCTCTACTAAAAAAATACAAAAAACTAGCAGGCGACCGGTGGCGGCCCGGCCTGTAGTCCCAGCTACTCGGGAGGCCTGGAGGCAGGAGAATGGCGTTAAACCCGGGAGGCCCGGAGTTTGCAGGGTGAGCCTGAGATCTGGCACTGCCACTCCAGCCTGAGGTGACAGGAGCGAGACTCCTTCTCAAAAAAAAAAAAAAAAAAAAGAATATGGGCATGTAGACTCCATCTTTATTTTCTCCCTCTCCCTATTCTCCTTCCACACATATTCCTGCCATCCTTATGGGTTGTAGACTCCATCTTTATTTATTTTCTCCCTGTCCCTATTCTCCTTCCACACATATTCCTGCCATCCTATAAAACCATGTGTAGGCCTCAGGGTATACACATCATGCTAAGGAAACATAAGACTTAAGAACAAATGACTTCTCTCAGAAATACTTGGCAGAGTGATTGGCACATATTAAGTGCTCTAGAAATGTTAGCTTGATGTGTTTTGGGTTGTTTGTTTTGATTTTCAAGATAAGGCTATAGTCCCTGTTCCCCTTTCAGGAACTCCTACAAAGCCCGTACCTACTAGGAAGAGACTGCAGTCAATATCTAATGCCAAAGTCTACTCTCAAGACTGGATCTTCTTTATACCAGCCTCAAAGGCTCATGCATCAACTCTGATTTGTTTGATGTCATGAGCTCTGACCTGCTGGGAAGGCCCTGAACCAAGCTCATGGGAAGGTCCAGGCCCTCATAATCCCCAAGGGACCAAAATTAGCCTGACGTGTCATCTGTACCTACAGGAAGCTGTGACTCATTAAACTCCAGTCTTGTCTTGCATGGATATTTAGAACACTCCTGGGAAATTCAGTTTATCATCATCCAGAATCACAAGTCAATTAGAGGCTTTGCTTTTGTTTCCCCCATGAATTTCAAAAAAGCTAAAACACACCTTGTAGTGTGCACAGTGTTATGCTTACTCTTTTTCTTCTAGAAACCAAACAAAGACATTCCCAGAGAGTCATTCATTGACTAATTTCCTCAACAGTCATCTATAGCTAGCCAGTGGGCACCAGATCTGGTGTTGGAGAGTCAAATATACAAAACCACTAAGGTTGTATCCCTGTTTCCTGGAACAGCCCTACACAGGTATGTGCCATGAAGCCACCTCACGGGTGGCGTGAGAGAAGACTAATGGAACACATTCCAGCATGCCAACTACAGCAGGACTCCTCATTCCTGGGCATACAGCAGTCAGAATTAGGGGAAAAACACAATCAAGGACAGAGTGATGGGCATGACCAAAGGCCCAGAAGCAGGAAGCAGCCATTCTGTTGTCGAACTGTAAGAGGTCTTGCTATGGTGTAGAAAGTAGGAGAAACTAGAGAAATGGCCTAGGGACCAGGGGTCAGGGCACTGGGAGTAGGGGAGAACAGTTCTTATGCCATCCTAGGGAGTCTAAATGTTACTCTGTGAACCTAGGAAGCCACTGAGGGGTTTAGATATAGAAGACAGGTGATCCAGGTCTGTATAGCCATAGACAAGGGGCTGGTGGAGCTTAAAGCGACAGTATAGTGGGAGATGAGGATCTGGAGAAAGGAACTGGGGACAAGAATGCTCATGATTTGGACAAAGGGGCAGGCCCCCTCCCGACAAACATCTTCGTAAGGGTCTCTAACCATCTCTGCCATCTAGTGTCCCACATACCTGACAGAACAAAAGGATACTTTCCTTCTTTCCTCCCTGAAATCATTCCCCAGTGATTACTGGGTTGCTTGGGAAATTTTTCTATACCTTTAGGTGTGGGTAGGTATGTAAACATTTGACAAAGCACAACAGTAAGAAGCCTGATTTGTATCACCATACTTGAAGTAGAAATCTTTAACAGCTAGGTGATAGTATTTAACATATACTGAGATAATTATGCAGTTTATGACTTTACCTCCATTCATTCCCTTTAAATATATCCAACCTTTTAAAGTAAGAGAATGACTTGGATGTAGTAATTAACATGAGTGGAGGCACAGCATGCAAGTGATGCGACTCCAAGATTGGGCCCGTGACAGCTACTTCAGGTTGTACAGGTTACAACTAACTCCAGGAGGCCACATTCACAACCTGTGTGGCCACAGACAGTGGCCCTGAGTGATGTGGATTAGGGATACACAGGCTTCATCTTGGCAGAACTTTCTTGCAGATGCTGCCCTCTCTGTCAAACTGAAACACAGTCATGGTCAGAAATACAAGCATTGTATTTTAATATGGTATTGGTTATTTAGTGTATATTCTGTTAAAATTGGAAGTTTTACTAAAAATTGTTTGCTCTCAAAGGGGACAATGTGTTGGGATTTGCATTCTAAGCTGATTACTCTTTCAAGCTGTGTGATCTTGGGGGTGTTACATAACCCTTGTCATCCTCAGCTTCAGTTTGGTCACCTGTGGAAGAAATTATACCTAAATCAAAGTTATGCTATAAAACAGGATGAAGCACAAAGGTTGCCTAGTCTCATCGGTAGCAGACTCTCAGCAAATCCTAACTGGCTTCATCTAGGAAATGAAGAACATACATGAGACCTTCAGCTCAGGCAAATCAACCACTTTCCTACAGTACCTGAGTCATTGGCATGGATGAGTGGGCAGTACCCTGACTTCACACTGACAAGGATCAATCCAGCCTCAAATCACTGCTGGGAAAACAATCTAGGCACCTACCCTTCACCTCACCCGCTCCAGCAGCCTCTGACTCTACTCTTGTCAAATTTAGGCACACGGCTATGGTCCCTAGGAAGGAAAGCATAATGTGGTCTCCTCTGCATCCCCAGGGCTCCCAGAGCCTTTGTTTACAACTCTCTTAAGACCCTGGCCACATGACTCTTTCAGTTACCATCCTTTTAATGACAGGGTAAACTCTGCGAATCAGTGCCAGAGCTTGTCTTTTTATCCAGAGAACTCAGCACGGTGTCTGTAACACTGTTCCTGACAGATGAACAGTGAATCAATGAATGGATGGATAAATGAGTGGGTGAGTGAATGTGTACAAATTTTCAAAATGGAAGAGGACAGAATTCCATCTGCTTCTGTCCAGAAAAGGGCAAAGAGAAGCAAACGGGCACTGTAGAGCGATATCCCTATTCATCCCTACAGGTTCTGTTTCTTTGGTTTCTCTTTCTTTGGCTGGGTGTGCATGTATGTGGGTAGGGGAAGGGAATAAAGAAGGTTTATGGTGAAATTCACACAGTCTGGAAAGTACAAGAGGCCAGCCAAGGGAAAAGGAAGGTGATGCAGGCTTTATAAGGAAGAGGCTGGTTCCAGATCACAACCATTTTTTTCCTGCTTAGAATATGAAATTTATGCAGATTGGCTGGTTAGAAAAATGGTCAGTATATAAATTAAATACACAACCTTCATCTAAATAAAAATTCTCAGAAACGTCAGGCAAGCCCATTTCACGAGGAGTACTAAGGGAAATGGATTATTTCATAATGCTATTTTGATAGGATTTCTGATTTATTTTGCAGGAAAATGTATTGATAAGCATACCCCATAACTGATTATATATCCTCAAAAATATTTCCTGTCAGAAAAGCCTAAGAATCTATTGATGTTAAGAATGTCATTTCTGATCAGAAAAGACAGGCGTCATGCGAGGGCATCCATCAGATTAAAGAAATGGCTATGGTGTTCTGAAGATTAGTGTGCAAGCTAAGGCTGTAAAACTTGAATTTTCTTTAATATGAACTAAGCAGAAATGAACAAACAGTAGCTTAAAAAAAATACATGTCATTTTTTAAAATGGTAGAGCCAGTTAGAGATGCTGGGGAGATGACCAAAATGTTAATTAAAAAGAAGTTATAGACATTCCATAAAAGCATAAATAATTCCTAGGAAAAATAACACATCTAGAGTTTCCAACGTATGTCCATATACATGAGGTAATCAAATTCTCCCAATAATTTTGTGAGGTAGTTTTTATTTTGAATAAATAGATGATGTAACATCTACTGACACTCTTGACAAAGTCAAGTGACTTTTCTAAGATCTCAGAACAGTTTAGAAGTAGTCTAGAGCAGTGCTCTCCCATGACACGGGATACAGTTTGGCTTTGTGTCCCCACCCAAAGCTCATGTGGAATTGGAATCCCCAGTATTGGAGGTGGGACCTGGTGGGAGGTGACTGGATCATGGCGGTGGTTTCTAATGGTTTAGCACCATCCCCCTAGTGCTGTCTTGTGATAGAGTTCTCATGCGATCTGGCTGTTTAAGTCTGTGTGTGTGTATAGCATCTCCCACTGCTATCTCTTCCTCCTGCTTGGACCATGTAAGATGAGCAGCTTCCCCTTCGTCTTCTACCATTATTGTAAGTTTTCTGAGGCCTCCCCATCCATGCTTCCTGTACACCTGCAGAAGTCAATTAAACCTCTTCTCTTTATAAATTACCCAGTCTCAGGTAGTTCTTTACAGCAATGTGAAAACAGACTAATACAACATGGGTGCTCCAGACCATCAACCAGAAGAATAAACATGAAAAGAAATGAGAGAGGAAATAAGCATGGGGAAAAAATGAGTGAAGAAGTAAAACCAACCAGGAAGTAAACACAGGAAAACATGAGCAAGGAAATAAAACCAAACAGGAAGTAAACACAGGAAAACATGAGCGAGGAAATAAAACCAACCAGGAAGTAACACCAATAGAATTCAAGTAGTGGCCTAAAGAAATTACATTTCCTTTTATTTATTTTTTTAAGCCTTCCATTGATTGAATGGGAGGTATTGCTCTAGATACTTGTTGAGGCAGTTCCCACATAAGATTTATTTACTTTCCCCAATACACCCAAAGGGTTGGATTAGTAACTTGGATTTGGAGCAGGTCTGGTGATAAAAATGCAGAATGTATATGCTCTCACTTTTCATCTACGTACACATATGTATACACACACGTACACTGTGGTAAATTTCCAAACTGCCCAAAAATCTTCACTCCTCCCCATTTCCACATCCCATGCATGTGACTTTGTAGTTCTCCCCATCAAGGACTGAAGTTTATTTCCCACCCTTTGAATCTGGGTTAGACTGTGGCTTAGCTTGCATTGGCCAAAAGAATACAGCAGAAGTAATGGTACACAAATTCATAGCCTTTTGTTCAAGAGGTCTTGAACACTTTTGCTTTCTCTCTAAGAACCTCAGACTCTGCTGTATGAACAAGCCCAAGCTACTCTGTTGGAGATGAGAGATCACACAGACCACAGGCAGTAAACATGCGAGAACCCAGTCAAGATCAGACAAGCTATTCTGCAGCTGACCACAGATGCATGACGCAGCATAGTTTAGACCAGAGAAGCCCTCAGCCAAGCCTAGCCTAAACTGATGACCTACAGAATCCTGAGCTAAATAGTTATCACTGGTTTAAACCACAATATCTTGTGATGATTTATCACTCAGATATGTATGCCTAGAAAAAAGGAACACTGGGAAAATCCATTACTAAAATGTTAGTAATGTATAAATCTGGGTAATGGGATTTATTTAGTACTTCTTTATGTGTTTCTCTGTATTTTTCATTGATTATATATTTAATAATTCCTGAAATACTAAATATAAAAAACTAAGAGTCCTTCCCATTTTTAAAAATTCCTTAAATATCAGCTAATCCATGTATAGTCAGAACTATTCAACTGATATGCTAAAACAAAACAAAACCAGCAACCAAATGAGTTAGGAAGAAAACATCATCTCCAACATTTATTCTTCAGTTCAGTAATCATGATGTAAGAAAGACGTGAGAGAATGAACACTTTGTAAAGTGAAATGATAAAATTTGGTCATAAAATTCATCTGACTTACCTACATCTCATATTTAAGGCAAATGTGATATAAGAAAAAATTGTACTTTTACTTTGTTTTTAATAATCACCACTGATTCCAAAGACATGTTGTTTCAATCAAATAAATAATTTCATTCTCAGGTTTGGGGCTGTATTAAGAAAAAAAATAATCAAGTCTTTTTGGAATTCATTACTATACCTGTCCTTCCCATCATACTAAGCCACCTCTAAGGGACAGCACTAATAATAAGATCCAATTGTTTAAATGTAGAAGAGTCTTCTCTCCACTGATACCATGCTGCCTTCAATCAGGTGTGAACTTGGAAATTACACAGGCCCTTGTAAGAAAACTCTCTAGCTTTCCTAAGACTACCAATGTTGAAATAAACAGCCAAATTTCAAACAAAGACAGCTAACTACCAATGATTACAACCTGAAGAAGGAGGAAAGTACATTCCTAACATCTGGACTGCTTCATCAAAGGCACAACAATATCCAAAAGGCTGACTTTAAAAAGTTGACAGCTAGCATTGAGAAAATCCAATGAAAAAAAATCATCATTCCTCGCCTGATGAGCATTCTACAGCAGTGAACTCTGAGCCAAAATGCCAAGAACAAGCTGTCAATCAATGCCAGGAGGAAAAGCAATACTAGGATGGCATGGGGTTAAAAAAAATGGCATTTAAATAAGAAATTACTAACGGCTCACCACAAATAAGGCACATTCCTAGGTGCTAAGAATAAAAATAAAATAATGAGAGAGTCCCTTCTCTCAAATAGTTCACATACTAGTAAGAGAGACAGACATGACTGACCATAATGCAAGGTATTAAGAGACCTCAGATCAGGGAAGGAAGAGGAGGCCCTCCAGAAAAGAAAATGCAGGTAAAGATCTGAACTAGGCCAGAGGTTGCCAGGAAGTACACATGCACCACCCCAGGAAGGCTGTTGGAATATGTACCAGGGACCTCTCTGGCTACTCTGTGAAGCCCTACTCAGAACTATGTTTTCGAATGCATAAAATAAACATAGAAGATTACAAACAATTATATTTAAAAAATAAACTTGTTTTCTTTTCTTTTTTGGTTCCCTGACCAGGAAGGAAAATAAATATGATTTTAAAATAATGCATTAAATACTAACATCCAAAGGTAGGTCTAACAACTATTAATATCCTGATTATAGAGTTGTTGATGAGCATAAATAATATTTTTAAAATTTCTGTTAAAATGGTAATATGATTTCCATCGTAGACAGTTATAGAAACTGTTAATGCAATCTCTGCCTATGCTCAAAATTGAGAGAACTGTTAAATTTGTGCTAGAATTAATGAAAGAAAATAGTATTTTTTCCCATTTTCTAAGACACAAATTTTTCTTCATAATAATTAAAAAGATTTTTTCACCTGGAATATTTAATGACACAGTAGCCAATCTTTTTTTTTTTTTTTTTTTTTTTA